>NW_027202382.1:8109994-8332494 GCF_024711535.1 Dipodomys merriami | reverse complement strand
AGGCTCTTTCTCAAGGATAAAAGATGTCACACAAGCGAAGTGATCTATCATATAACAACTCTTATGGATTAAATGAGAAGTATTTCTCAAAAGGTCACATTTTATATAAAAGTGCAGTAGTGTTTGTAGTGAAGTCCTTTAGAGATTATGTGAGGAAGATAGCTCAGGCCCATTGAATGGATTAATCTATTGATGGAGTCATAGCTTAATGAGAGATTAGGAGAGAGTGAAATATCTTAGAAAATAAGACCTAATTGAGACAAATCACTGAGGTTGAGCCTTTGAAGGGTATATTTTGTCCCCGTTCCTCTCCTTCCTCTTTCTTTGTGCTTCCTGGATGTCATGAGGTGAATGAGCAGCTTTGTTCTACTACTTGCTCCCGGCCACCATGATCTACTTCATCACAGGCCCAGAAACAACTGAGACAAGTCATCTTGATTGAAAGCTCAGAAACTGTGATCCAAAACAAATCTTTCTTTCTATTGATTTTCTTAGGAATTTTGTCACTGCAATGGAAAGCTAACACAGAAACTGGTACCAAGAGTAGGGTTATGGCTGTGACTATTCATTATAACATGGCTCAGAACTTTTGGGCACTGGCATGCAGGAAGAATTTGGAAACATTGGAGAAGCCAGCTAGACTAAATACAGAATGCTTTAGCAGAATCTAGAAAGCTGGTAGTATATTTGAAGGACAGGGGAGCCAGGGGGCTAGCTTTCCCATTTCTTCTTCTTCAAGTGTTGATTGAGTCAGAGTCTGTCAATGCTCCCAATCATGCCAGTATTACAGAAAGCTGTAACAATGTTGCCTCAACTTTGCCACTTTGCCACTCCTAGGACACTACAGAGTCCAGCTTCTCACCTTGGCATGATGAGAAGGTAGATGAATTGTTCAATTATAAGCAAATTAGGATAGTATTTTAATTCGATCAACAGATGTGAATAAAATAAATGTTTTAAGGAGAAGGAGTTTGTTCTGCAATTCTACATACCCTCTAGGAAACTCAAGATTGTCAAACAACTCCAGCTCAAAATGATAATGTTTTGCCGGGCCCTGGTGGCTCACGACTGTAATCCTGGCTACTCAGATGACTGAGATCTGAGGATCATAGAGCAGTGGTCCCCTCCCAGCAGGGGCTGAAAAGAATCATCTCCAATTAGCCACTCAAAAACTGGAAGTGGAGCTTTGGCTCGAAGTGTTAGAGTGTTAACCTTGAGCAAAATAGCTCAGAGACAGCACCCAGGCACAGAGTTCAAGCCTTACAACTGGCAACAACAACAACAACAACAACAACAACAAAAACAAAAGAAAAGAAAAGATAATGTTCCACTACACCTCATTGAGAAACTGAACATTGGACTGAGGATCTTTACCTCTGTCTAGCCCAGGCCCAGTGTCACTTGTGTGTGTCATGATATATTTGTGGGCAGACTGTGTTTTACCTAACTCACATGACTATATTAGTCTTTAATGAGGAAAGGAAAGGAAAAGAGAGAAGAGGAGAGGACAAATGTATATGCAAGACACGGGGTACCAGAATCAAAGACAGTGAATGCCAGATAAACCAATGAAAAAATAAAAATGAAATAAAAGTTAGAAAAGAACTCGATATAGTACATGGCCAACAAGGTCAACACCCCCCCCCAAAAAAAGACCCATTGTTTCCCTGTCTTAGAGTTCATTTCATATGGCCATATGTACAAAGCTATTGAGCTATTATGATCCTCTGTTAGAAGTCATGAGAAAGGAATTCAATATAGTTCTAGATTGGATCAGACACAACTTTCACAAAATTTACTAGAACTTAACATTCGGCCCTAATAAGATTTTTAAAATATAACACATTTCCCACTTTGTTTTCAGTAGTACAAAAATAGAGTATTCTGAAAGGAAAGAAAATATAAGTAGCATGTTGACTAGTAAGGGCCTCGTCTTTTTTTACCTAAGATATGTAGACACACCAGAACACAAAGTGTGTTTGAGGAAGATTTTAGAAGGGTACATGTTTTTCAGTGGAATAAATGCTTTTCTGGCCTTTCAGAAGGATCCCATCTAGAGCTCTCAGCTTGATGGTGAAGAGAACTGACAAGTCATAGGCTCAGCTATGTCATAAAGGCCCTGTATGGAAGTTGTGCATACCAGGAATCAGAAGATCATAGCCTGTACACCAAAATTTTATACCACCTTTTAAAGATCTAAAATGGGTTTTAAAATGCCTTTCATATGTTTAAACAATTAGAGAAAAAATCCAAAGAATAGCAATCTTTTGTGATGTGAAAATTATATGTAATTCTTGATCCATTGTCATGAATACAGTTTCATTAGAACAGAACCACACCCCCCCCCCATTCATATAGAACAAGCTAAAATATTTACTTCAGCCCTAGACAGAAATAGTTTGCTTACCCCAGAATCTATGACTCAGGGAACAATGGAAGGGGAGTAGAGTGTCTCAAAATTGGGAGGGTCTCCGAGTGCAGTTTAAAAAGATCTTTTAGTTGCAGAAGCAACTTTGAAAAAGAATGTAACAATGAACTCCTGAAGAGACTCAGTCCTTTCCCACATTTGAAAGGGCCTTGTCGGTGAGACAGGTGCTTGTAGCTGAAAATTCTACTTTGACATGTGTTCCTTTGTCTCCTCTCCCCACGCTGTGGAGTGTGTGCCTTGTTTGTCTTCTTAGCATCCAAATACACACAGAAAACATGAAAATAGAAAGCCTATCACTGGGTGGCTTTCTTGAAAGAGGTACAAGTAAAGAGTGCACAGGAAACCTCAATTTAGCATCCACATCTGTCATTTTGAAAATGATGCCCTAGGCATCAAATCTGACAGTTGTTGTGTCTGACATTGCTATTTTTATCTGTGCACATGCAGAAAGAATATGTCACCCATAAGGCCTACAGGAGCTTTATCATTCTAGATTGTGCTTGGAAATACATTTGGTTAATGACCCTTGGTAACACTGTCAGGAATCTAAACTAAAGGCAAGACCCTCCTGCAACCATCGGATATTCTGTTTTCCAGTCGGCTTAGTCAAGTTCCTGGAAGTACCACTGTGGTCAGAGTAAGGGTTGCTGTCAATCACTGTAGCTGTTTGTATCATGCACACCAAAGTGTTTAAACAGATGGTCTACTTCTAGTTAGTTATTCTATATAGTTCACTTTTCTTCTAACGACTACAGAGGGATTAGAACAAGGGCAAAGGCATAAAGAAGAGAGATAGAGTCTCATGGAATAAGTGGAACTCCTGTGAACTTTGAGGAATATTTATAAATGTATATACCTGGAAGAGGCTGTTGCAGTGACTGAGCTGAGATTATAGGTGTTCACTACCAAGCATGACCTTGAGCATTCTTTTGTAGAATGGGAAGAGACTATCTGGATGGAAAAAAATTCCTTTGTAATATAACTAAGTTTTGAGTCAGAGGGAAGAATGAGAGATGCCATTTTGAGATTTATCCTCTTGAATAATTGATTTATCCAATTAAATAATTATGATGATAATGATTTTTAACTAGTAAATGACAAAGAGGAAAACAAGGTGATGCATAAACATCAAGTGGAGAAATGAAAAGAGGAAAAGCAACAAGAAAAGCAGGAGAAAAGACTTAGTCACAAGGGCTGGGAAGGTGGCTCAGTGGTAGAGCGCTTGCCTTGCATGCATGAGGCCCTGGGTTCGATTCCTCAGCACCACATAAGCAAAAAGAAAAAAAGCCGGAAGTGGTGCTGTGGCTCAAGTGGTAGAGCGTTAGCCTTGAACTGAAGAGCTGAGGGACAGCGCCCAGGCCCAGAGTTCAGGCCCCACAACTGGACCCAAAAAACAAAAAAAGGAGGAAAACACATGATTGTGAACCAAAGACATTTGTAGCTTCCTGGACATATATATGCATATATATTCAAAATTAATTAATTGATTAATTTTTTGTTTTCATTGAAACAACGTCTCACTACATATTTGATGCAGCCCTCAGAATTAAGATCATGTTGCCTTTGCCTTTTGAGTGCTAGGATTACAGGTGTGCACACCACACCTCTATACTTATTGACATTTCATTTGTTTTTCCTGATAGTCGATCATCCTGAGGATGACAGCTTCCATTTCTTTAAATGTATGATGAGGAGAAAACAGCAATAGCTTATGTTAGGGCAAAGGATGGATTTGAAAGGCAGGGAGAATGAAAACAGACAAAGATATTGACCTCAATAGACCAATTTAATGAAAGTTGAAGAAGGATGCCAGGGTGACCTGAGGAGAGTCAGGAGACACAGAGTAATGGGAGCAGGGATGAAGGGACTTTTAAGTAGGGGCATGGGTGGAGGTGGGGTTGCAAGTAGCTGGAAGGTTCAAAGAGATTCAGGACATGTCTTGGGAGTTTGGTTCTGCCTATTGTGCAAACCTGTTGTGCAGGTTCTTGGTCCCCTGCTTTGGGGATGTGTGGCCTGCTTTGGGGGTGGAGGAGTGGGCTTTAACATTTGAGATTACAGATTGCAGATTCCCATCAGTTTATCTCAATCTATTTATGCTCAATTTATATAAATAAGGCAGGAGCAGTGGCTCATGTCTGTAATACAAACTAAGTGCATCGGATGGTACAGACAAGGAGCAGGATCACCATTTGAGTCACGGTCAGCCTTGGAAAAATGTGAGACCCTATGGGAAAAATAACCAAAGCAACAGGGCTGGGAGTGTTTGTTCTAGGGGATAGAGGACTCGCCTTGCTAGAGCAAGCCCTTGAGCTCAAGATCCATTAGTGTAGAATGAATGATTGAATAAATGAACAGACTAATTTTATAGATACTAAAGCTGCTTGGTAGAGGTTATGATCAATATCCTCCATAGGATAGAAAGAAGGAATTTGTGAAATAAGAAATGTAAATTGGGAGCTGGAAGTTTTTGCTTGTAATCCTAGCTACTCAGGAGGCTGAAATCTCAGGTTCATGCTTTAAAATCAACCCAGACAAGAAAAGTTTGTGAGACTCTTATTTCCAATTAAACACACACACACACACACACACACACACACACACACACACACACACACACACACACACACACACACACACACACACACACACACACACACACACACACACACACGCACACACCAAAAAAAAAACAAAACCCCAAACCCAAACCAAACCAAACCAACAAAGAAGCCAGACACTGAAACTGTCAATCAAGTAGTAGAAGTGGTAGACCATTAGCCTGGAGCAAAAGAACTCAGGGACAGGATCCAGTCCCCAAGTTCAAGCCCTATTATCAGTACAAAAACAAAGTAAAACAAAAGAAACACACACACTACACATACGCAAACACACACACACACAGAAACATAAATGTAAAGAAAATCAATGTTCCAATTCAATCTTGACCTCAGAGGAAAGGGAGAGAAAACGTATAAAGGGATAGTTCAAGCCAGGGATATTTTCTAAATTTACTGACAAAAGTTGCTCACATTTAAGTGCAGTATCCTATAGATACCTCTATTTGCTAAGCAACTAAAAATGAACATGGGATGGTGTTTTGAAACAAAGCTGGTCTTGCATTTTCACATAGCAACACAATATGGCTGTATCCTTGTTTAGTTATTGGGCTCAATCATTCCATGGCCTATTTCTTGATGTTATTGCTCAGCCTATTTCTTTTTGCATTCAATATTTCAATGGCCTCAAGACATTTGTATGCAGTGAATATCAGAGTGTTAAATTGCCATCTTTCTTATCTTTTATTTTTTGCCGTTCTTTGAACAAAAGCTTATTTTATGGCCAAATCAATTAGAAATCTTTGAATATAAAACTGTTATCCCAGTGACATAAAAGATATTATGGAAATATTCACTGTTTCTATTACAGCTGCTGAGAGGGTAGAAATTAGATCTGAACTGTAATGAATATTTTTTAAAGTATGTGCTAATAGCAGTTTTCATTAGTTTAAAAATGTAGACTGAATTTGACCTATCTTAGAAAAAAATTTTTTTTAATTTCATGGCGTTATATTGTTTTGTGCCTATATTCACTTTTGTCAGAGTTATTTTGTGGGTTAAAATCATTCATTTGTTACTTCATTCATATATGTATTTTTTGATTATTTCCATTCAAGGACTGAGGATAAAAAACTAAAAGAAAGTGCAGTTTTAAAGACATCCTCATAAGTGCTGAGAGTTGAATTGAGTTTGGAGAGAAGTTGTTCAAATGTCCTACTTCTAAATAAAACAATGGAGCATGGAATAGTAACGGAGAAATATTCACAAGGCTGCTGGTAATGAAGCAGGGACACAACTATACCCTCTAATTTTCAGCTAGGTTGGGTTTTTTGTCATTGTTGTTTGTTTACTTTAAATAATTATTTCTTTAAATCATTGTACAAAGAGGTTTCAATTCATCATGTTATTTATGAATACAGTGCATTCTGATCAACTTCACCCCTTTCGTCATTCTCCCAGATCTCTCCCAACCCCACCTATCCCACCAGTTTTCCTAGTTCCATTTCACATATATACATTAAATATTATGACTACATTCTCCCACTCTTCTCCTCTTCATTGGTCTACCCCCTCTCCTTGACCTCATATTCCCCTCCCCTCACCTCCAGTACCAACTTCCTTTTATTCATTTCGTTAGACTATAGGTTAGTTGTTCAAAGGAGTTACACCATTGAAATTCCCCTTACATATACCATACATTAGTTTACATGTTTGTGTATATATGCATAAAACCCTGTATATGACTACATATGTATTTGTAAATTAGATTTAACTTTCCCATATGAGAAAACGGGTGTCTTTTATCTGTCTGGATGTGACTTACTTTAACATTTTTTTTCCAGGTCTATACATTTCTCTGCAAATGACAAAGTGTTCTTATTACAAAACTTACAGTAGCTAATGCTCTAACATACCACTCATGCTCTATATAGAGTATTATTGGAAAGGTTGTGTCATATTTTTCATTTTAGAAAGCCTATACAAAAGTTTCAGTGCTATGCTATATTTATATCAATCTGAATAAGTAAAGATAATCAGGCAGATCAGAATATCTTTTACATAAATTAAAAATACTAAAAAAATTAAACTTTCATACTGGCTAGACATGAAAGCATATTGGATGTCATATTTATTTTCTTTTAGAAATCTCATCTTTTCTCTCTGTGTACTTTTATTTAGTAAATTGGTTGGAAATTGTGAATCAGTTTAGCTTAGCAGGTCCAACAATATATTTTAAGGATGAAAATAATATGCTAGAAAATGTTTAGTTATTTTGTTTATAGAAATTATAAACAAATGCACATAGGCACATGATAGAAGACACTTGTGCTAAACGTTAATTGCTGTCTAAAATGCAGTCTTCATTGGTCAACTGCATTTTATCTAGTAGCCTATTCTTCAGTTTCACAAAATCCTTGGAACTTATTTGATCAAAGCTAACCTTTAATCACAGCCTCAAGACAACAGCACCAAATTTGACTGAAGTAAAATTGCATGTGCTCACAACTTTTGTATTTCTGCAGAGACATCAGAACTTTTCAGATATATTTACTGACTCTGATTTGGTTTGTCTAAGGAGATAAATCTTTGGAATTGAACTTGTCTCCATCAGCAGGACAGTATTTCTCCGTGATTTAATTTACCATCCCCTCCCAACCCTAAGGGAAAGAATGTTTAAGCAGGGAAAGTATGAAGGTAATTCAGGTTATTTTCTTTTAAGGAGCACTTCAGGAACAGTTTGGCAAAATGTTTTCCTAATTTAACCACTTTTCCTTTTCCCTGATTTTTTTTTAAATTGACTTCTACAGACACTGAAATGTTGGAGAGAGATATGGTATTTTGTCTAGAACCTAGTAGGCAACCTTATTTTATTTGTTGCATTCTTTTCTTGACCAATACTAAAATTTTATTACTATTTTCTTTTATTTTTATAAATTACTTACTAGATCATTAGGACGACTATTCCTTCAAAAGAGCTAAAAAGTATCTGTCATGTTAATATTGATAGGATCATGATGTAATTATTGAAACCTGATCATTTGCCTCAAATTAGTACTATTAAAATACTTGAAAAAAATCTGTATTAATGGAAATTTTGGCTTGATACAACTCAACACTAAGTTAGGAATCAAATATTCTAGGCTTTTGTTGTAGGTTTCCACAACACATCATTGGAAATGCAATCCAAACAATTGTTGACATATATGTACATTGTTTTAGAATATCCTTATATATCTAGCTATTATCTATATCTGTAAGCTGAAGAAATAGATAACTGGTGTTTATTTTGTCATTGATTACTTCTACAACCATGTTGAGTCCCTTTTATTGCCTAAAATGTTTTCTGTGATTATTATTATTATTATTATTATTATTTTATAATACTGGGATTGAACCAGGTCTTACAAATGGCAAGCAAACACTGAGCCTGCATCTCCAGCAATTGTCTAGGTATTTTAAATACAATTTTTTCAGGACTTATTCCTCACAAGGAAATAAGATGAAGAAATGAGGAAATGAGATGGCAAAACTAAACACCTTAGCCAAATTGATGCTTGTGCATCTGCTCTAAATCACCTCAACTGAAAACGCAAAGGATTTACTGATGTCCATGTATGTAAGTAGAGACAACCACTATATATACTAAAGCTCTTGGATTCTGTATAGGACTTGGTTTTACATTTGCCAATGTTAGGTTTATGAGCCTCTGAAATGGTATCAGAGAATTTAGGAAAATGTAGATAGATTCAAGTACATAAAGTAGCACAAGTAATGGCTCATAAATGTTCTCCAACAATGGCTTGAATAGAGATTATTCCAAATTTGCATATGAATTGTTTGCCTGCACGTGAATGTTCCTTAAGGAAGATTGTCCTTTTATGTAAGTTACCCATCCCTTCATGATTTTCCTGCATTACCTCCCTCACAGTGTCTTCTTTGGTTATCCAAAAGCAATATTTATAGAAGCATGAAGCAGAGTCCCTGGGCTTCACAGCAGCTCGTTACCACGAGATCTTGGGCCATCCAGTGAATCTTTCAATCTCTGAGAGTTCCATGAACTCACCTGTAAAGGAAAATCATTCCTAAATTAAGTACTTCCATATGGAAACTTTTGTTTGCATACAACATTAGAGAGAAAACAAAAACAACCACCAACCCCAGAACATATGCAGATTAAATGTTTTCACAGAACTGAAGGCTTGACCTTTATTCCCTTTTCAGGCTTTTCTAAACACACACACACACACACACACACACACAGTCAAAAAAGGTGCTAAATAGAATTAAGTAGGCAAGAAAGACTTTATTTAAGACTATTTCAGCATACAAATCAAGACTATTTAAAGAGAAAGATTTCTCAAGCTTGAGAAGTACTAACCACTGGGGCCAGCTAATAGCAAAGTACTGGAAGCTGGTCATGTGAGTAAACCATCTGTACTTGCTGATTGCTGCTTATAAAATTAGACTCCTCATAAAATTCAACATAGCCTACAAAAGTAAGACTATTGAGGGAAGGAGAGACTTGTGAGGGATGAGAAAGAATGATGAAAAGAGTGACATTGATCAAGATTCATAGTATTCATAAACTTCTCTGTTGAATGATAACTCCTTTGTACAATTGCTTAAAGATAATAAATTAAAAAATATTAGACTACCATTGAAGTGAAAAGGCTGAGCTTGTTATGGAGTACTCCAGGATAGGTAGAACTGTAGCTTTTAAGCTGGACCTAGTTTTGACGTCTTCCAATTTTAAAGCAATAATTTTAACCTCAACTACTCCATCTTGAGTACAAGTGCCAAAGCAGAATGCCTTTATATCTTGTTTATTCAGGTGGACAACTACTATCTGTCACGAACTGATAACTAGTTTATTGGTGCCAATAAACCTTTACATCAGCAAATATTTCAAAGCCTATCAGAATCAGCAGGCATGGACACACCAGACATAGTGATTTAGGCAACTGTCTCGGCTGAATCAAATAAAAGGAGAGACGTAGCATTGGGGCATGATGGCATGCATAGAAGCTTCATCCAAGGAAGGATTCTCAGGTCTTTGAGAAAAATACTCCTGGGGTTATAGAAGATTTTGTATCAGAATGCCAGGGTAGAATGTATAAGAGCACCTTTCCTGAAGTCAATGTCCCAAGAGAAAGGAGAGCTGGTCTACTGTCCAGTCAAACTCAGAGGAATGGGAAGGCCATGTGGTCACCCTCACTTTCCCTCTCTTTCCCCTTCCCCATGGAACAACCCTGATGTTCTCAAAGCCTTCTCCTGCCAACTGCCTGGTAGTTCTCTTCTTCAATGTTACCATAAATGACAAGTTAATGAGTTATAATTAGTGAGTTTGTGTGTCACTCGTATTCAGACTGCTTGAAGGTCCATAGATAGCTTACAGTGATTGGTTCTATACACTTTACATGGAACTTATGAACACCCTCATTTAAATACATTTTTAATTGATTATTCCTTTAATTACATTGTTTTCATGCTATAAATAAAACACTGGGAACTGTTTGCTCCTAATAAGACTTCCTTAGATTTATGATATACCCTTTCTGTGGTCCATGGATGTCTTCTTGTTACTTTAGTGTTTCAGAAAGAATTTAAATTCAGTATGAAATCTTAAATCTATGATTCCCATGTCAATTATAATTTAGTCCCTTGGCACACCTGTTTGTAGTATTGTCTATTACTGTATAGATTCTTATATTTATGCCTTAATATATACTTGCCTTACAGCCCCGTTATGATTCCTAAGAGAGCTATAACTTTGCATTTCATGATGCTTGTTTTAAAATTCTCAGCCATAAAATCACATTAATATATTTTCAGTTGCTGTTTCTTCCCTTTGTTTTAAAGAATATGTAATGGTTATGTGTTTCTCTTTTCCTCATGTTTATCATAATGCACTCCAGAATGTGATTCAGAGCTCTATTTGAAATTCTCACCTTCATAAGTAAACACATGTGATTAATCCTGAGTGACAGAAGGACCAACCTGCAGGAATAATTTTGCATAGGTCACACATAGGGCAACTGTTTCATTCACTCAAAAAATCTGTTGTCAAAGAAAATATTTGGGAAGAGAGGAAACAAAACCTCCCTCACCTCTAAGTGCTGCTGTGTGGATAAGGTATTGCAAATGATCACGAGGAATGCCAGTGTTAAGAGAAATGCTGACATTTGTGAGTCTCAGACTTGAATGGGCGGTCTAACCCTTTAGCATCTTGCTGAGATGCAGCTTCTTATTCTGTAATGGTGGGTGGACCCAAGACTGTGTTTATAACAAGTCTTGGAAATAGTCTCAAATTCAGTTTAGCCTTTGGTTGTCCTAGGTTTGTTGAAATGGCTGTTAAACTCAGTTGACTACATGGCTCATATCACTGGAATTAGCATCCCTGTTAAGAGTTTTAGATCTGTGTACTCAAGGTACCACTCTCCAGCTTGGTTTACCATCTGGCAAAAGAAGAAATCAGGCAAGAGGCAAACCTAGTAAAAGAGAAAAAGTTTATGAGATAAGAAATGTGGCAGAAATGTGGCACATGGCATAGATAGGCATTGCCACAGGACAGCAATACATCAGCCCATCTCAGCCATCTTCTGCATTATAGAGATTGGTCTTGAGTTAAATAGGGATAATTGGAGTTCTTCAAAGAAGGGTTTCTGATTGGTGGGTCTTCTGTTTCCTATATGGTTGTATTACCAAAAATTTAGTACCCTGTCCTTATTTCATCCTATTTTTGTTCTTTTCCTTTGGTGGACTCCTGTCCCCATTTGGTTGTTAGGCAGGTTTTGATTTATCAGCTCATCCTGCCATATACAAGTTCTAGAATTCCAGGATTGCCTGAATTTCTACTAACTTGCATCAGTAAAGCCCTCATTTCCCTGGGCCTTATTTCCTAGTTAGGAGCCTAACATCCCAAAGTGACAAACAGCAAAAGCAACACTGCTGTGCACTTTTTCAGGTCTTGCCTCTTCCAATTCTGATTTGACTCTGCCCCTCTCATTTGTGATGTGGGCGGTGAGTGAAGAGGAATCCAGGAATGACATTGACTGAAAAGCACAGATACAACAGCAGATGAAGTAAAGATATAGTTCCCATATTTCAAATGTTAATTATGCCTTAACATCAAAATCTATGAGCGCTGATAGATAACTCTCTTCCATGCTCTGAGATTGACATAGTGTACTGATTTTTTCTACCTTTAATATCTTTACAAACTATGGTAGGTAATTTTATATGCAAGACCTTATGGAATTTGAAGAACTTTTGAAACCATTCATTCTCTTTTGGATAAAAGATACTATGAGAATCATAACTTGGTATTCAGTATTCTGATCCAAGCCTGTATCTAACTCTATGGTATTAAAAGGTTCAATTCCATCTAAAATGCTTGCTCATGTTAATAAGAATGCAGCTGTGATTTTTTTAAAATTTTAATTCCCATCTCTAAATATTTAAATATTGATTATTTCCCCAATATTTATTATGCTCTTGCTCCCCAAAATGTAAATAAAATGTGATTTTCCAATTCTCACATCTAGAAGATCAGGTAAATTGTCATTTGTTTTGTTTTAAGTTCAATCTCTTTCTTCTGAGTTTGAGAGTTTCTTGGGTCCATTTTTAAAGTTTTATTATTACTACTCTGTAGAGGAGAATGTTCATTGGCTATCATTGAATTCTCATGGCTGTAGTCCAGTAGGTTTTTGCCATCTTTCTCCCTTCTAAATCATAGTAGATTAAATTAGTTTTAACTGGTATTATTAGGTAGCTGTCAGGTTAAGAGTGAAATGCATCTTGATCAATGCCACCCTTCAATTATTCTCCCCCATTATCCTCTTCCTGTTCCTATCCTCAAGTTACATAGTTGTAAAATGAATATAATAACTGCATTTGCTCACCTTTCCTCCATTCCTATGCCCTCTCCTTTCATACTTCCCACAAACATGCTTCTGCTTCCTGATACTCATTTTGATGAACAGTTTATTAGTTCAGAGGAATTATACCTTTGGACACCTCTCCTAAGTATACTATCCTTTAGTTAGTTTGTGTGTATATGCATAGAGCCCTGTATATGTAAATATTAACTATTTTTTAGATTGTGACACCTTCTAAAAAGTTACTTTCCCTCAATTTGAATTTCAAGTATTTTAGCATTGCATTGCCAGGATGCAATATTTTAAATTATTATCATACACATATGTATATATGTAATAAAATTATAGTTACATTATCTATACTATATTTATAATTATATAATTACATTATATATTATATAGTATATATTATCTAGTATATATGCTATATATAATTTCACTACATTATATATATATTTACTCTAAGTATGATTGTCTTATAAAATCGCTAATATCTTCCTATATACATTTCTAGACACAATTCTATTATAAAATGTTTGAACTAGCTATAAAAAGTAAAAACCCATCAAGGCGCAAGTGTCTTGTGCCTATAATCCTAGTTACTCAGAAGGCTGAAATCTGAGGATCAGAGTTCGAAGGCAGCCATAGCAAGAAAATCCGTAAGACTCTTATCTCCAATTAATCACAGATAAAGCTAGAAGTGGCGCTGTGGCTCAAGTGGTAGAGTGCTAACCTTGAACAAAAGAAGTTCAGGCCTAACCTTGAGCTGAAGAGCTGAGGGACAGTGCCCAGGCCCAGAGTTCAAGCCCCACAACCGACAAAAAAAAAAAAAAGAAGTTCAGGGACAATACCCCAGGCCCTGAGTTCAAGCCACAGGACCAGCAAACAAATGAATACACAAGAACCTCCCCCCCCCATGGTATAACCCGTGTTTTCACTGTATTTGATGTTGGTATAATTTAGGGAGGGGAAGGGAAAAAAATGTTTAAATAGGGATACAGGAGAACCCATTGCAACAATGAGATGTACAAGATGTTATGTCGAAAACTTTACAATTTAGGCAGGGTGTGGGGGGGGTGGAGGGTGGGGAGTGTGGTTGAGGAGGTGGGATGGGATGGGAGGGGAAAACCAAAGGAGGAGGCAACAATGCTTGATAAGAAATGTACTCATTATCTTGCCCATGTAACTGTAACCCCTCTGTAAACAATGGTTTTGTCCTGTTTCCTATCTCAAAGTAGTGATTGCAGCTCCAGTTATCACACTAATTCAAACATGAAGAAGACAAGTTACAAAGAAGGTAGAGCAAGAAAAGATTTGCTCTAATCTCATTGGTTGACAAACAGGTGGCCTGACTACTTGTGACTATAGAGATATGGAAAAATAAGATTTGAATTTTGTTCCTCGCTTGGAACAAATTTAGATATCCCAATTTCTGTAGTAAAGGGATCTGAAAGAAATGTTGAACAAGTAGTTATTCACTGATTAAGGATATAATGTCTACCAATACCATCATTTTTAAAAGCATGTTTTACCTATTCCACTAAACATTGGTTCACACAGACTATCTCCTAATTAAGGCAATGCTATCACCGAACACAAACACAACTTACTGTTATGTGAAATAAGACACTGAAACTTTGATATTTGAAGAGAGGTCATCTTGCGCAAAGCTAGATAGAGAACTAGCCAGAATAAGAATCTGAGTGGATACAGGTGGACCCATTGTAACAATGAGATGTACAAGTCGTTATGTCGAAAAACGAACTTTACAACTTTGGCTGGGGTGAGGCTGGGGGACGGTGGAGATGGGAAGGGATGGGAAGGGGAAGTAAAGGAGGAGGTAACAATGCTTGATAGGAAATGTACTCATTACCTTGCCCATGTAATTGTAACCCCTCTGCATGGTATTTTCACAATAAAAACAAACAAACAAACAAACAAAGAATCTGAGTGGCAAAAAGGCTACTTAAAGTAATTCTATTGACAAATCACAAGAAGTAAAGCTAACTTTGGGATTCAAGTGGCTTTTAGATGAATCTTAAGCTAAGAGACTAGACTAGAGGAAACCGAGAGAACTCTTCCAGATTCAGGCAGATTTATAGAACTTACTTATTTCTTATTAACTACTTTAAAAATAACTGAATAAGTCTGTCTTTATTACTCCTTTCCCTAATTATATTTTTAGTATCTAAAAGTTATCTTAAAATTATCGTACCAAAGAGCTTCAATTCAATTCACTACTATAATGCTTTGACCTGTATCGTCTCTTCCATTATTCTCTGTCCATTCTTTCCCAACTCTGCCATCCTCTGTTGAGTAGTTTCATTTTCACATGGATACATTATGACATCATGAAAGAGAGACAGCTACAAACTGTACTAACTCAGATGATGAGAAACCCTGGGCTTTGAATATGTAGACCCTGGTTCAAATCCTAGCTCCTCAACAAACTAGTTGAAGAGGTGAGACATTCTGATCTATAGAGAGGTTAGAATACAAACAGTAATGCTTCTTTGTATCACTGATATAAACATTAAATCACATCAAGAAAATGTCCCAAGTGGTTAAACTGTGCTACTAGTTTATATTAGAGATTCAATCAATAGTAGCTGTTGTTGATGGTACAGGATATAAAAATTGTATGACATTCCAATGAGAGATTTCTTTTTACTTTCCCTTACAGACTACCTCCATGAGTGTCGACCTGATTTTTTTACTTGTACCGTTATATGGGAATTTGATCATAAAGACACAGAGAAGCCACATCTTGAGAGGTCAAATTAGGAGTCTTTATTCAAAAGCTGGTGACTGCAGGTAGATTCCTGTCTCAAAGACCTGCAGCCTGGAATGTCACTTGTACCCAGGTTTTAAAGACAAAACCCACATGCTTGGTGTGAGGAACAGTCAGGGGTGAGTATTCTCTGTAGAAAAAAAAATTCCTGGGGCAAACATGACATCTGCATATTCTCTGAAGCAGAATTCTTCTAGCTCTCCCAGAGCTAAACACTGAAATTCAAAGAATGGCTTCTCTCACCTCTAGGGATTTCATAGCTGGATGAAAAGCCCCCCAACACCCACCTAGGCACCAGGATGGCTGTGACGACAAGGCTTGTTGCTTTACCCAGTATCCTTATTTCAGTACAGCATCCCAGTTCCCAGGATACAACATCAAGACTCACAGCCTTCTTGAAGACTGTGTAAGGCTGCCGGCTCACCTCTCTCCTCTGAAAAAAAAAATCAGGACATGACTGCTAGGAACTGTGCTCTAAGTTGCAGTTATGTAGGCCAGAAAAATATGTCAAACTCTATTTTTGAAGGTTTACCTGTCCTTGAATAAGTGTGCTTCATATATTTTTAAAAACTCTCTGTTCTTTTTATTACCAATATTTTCCTGGTGTCCATAATGATATTTTATAAGAGGGATTATTAACATTTCTGGTGAAATTTGCCTGGAGGTGAACTCCTAATTCAAGAATAATTAAAGTGACAGTTTAAGAGCAAATTATGTTGAGCCTGAGATGTACCTTGCGTTTATTGTCACACTCATCCCTCTTCTTTGCAAAAAGAAAGAGATTCAACTTAATTTTTTATCAACTAGTATCTTCCCAGGAGGCATCATGGTAGAGTGGACTATGAAAACAGCTCACATAGCATATGGCATTCATTTTGTGCATATGCAAAAAAGAACAGACAATGCTCACTTTGATTGCTACTCTGACGAAATTTGCAAAGCTCCTATTGTCTATGCTAACTAAAATAGTGTTTGATGTGCTAATTTTCTTTTCCCTGTAACACCTCTTTATATTTAGTGGCTTGAAGATTCTAAATTGTAACTGTTTGCAATTTGATAGCTAGACTGCTAAAGTTTTCTTTTCCTTCCTTCCTTCCTTCCTTCCCTTTCTTCCTTCCTTCCTTCCTTCCTTCCTTCCTTCCTTCCTTCCTTCCTTCCTTCCCTTTCTTCCTTCCCTCCTTCCTTCCTTCCTTCCTTCCTTCCCTTTCTTCCCTCCTTCCTTCCTTCCTTCCCTTTCTTCCCTCCTTCCTTCCTTCCTTCCCTCCTTCCTTTCCTTCCTTCCTTCCTTCCTTCCTGTCTGTCTGTCTGTCTTTCTTTCTTTCTTTCTTTCTTTCTTTCTTTCTTTCTTTCTTTCTTTCTTTCTTTCTTTCTTTCTTTCTTTCTTTCTTTCTTTCTTTCTGTCTGTCTTTCTGTCTGTCTTTCTGTCTGTCTTTCTTTCTTTCTTTTTCTTTCTTTCTTTCTTTCTTTCTTTCTTTCTTTCTTTCTTTCTTTCTTTCTTTCTTTCTGTCTGTCTGTCTGTCTGTCTTTCTGTCTGTCTGTCTGTCTTTCTGTCTTTTTGTCTTTCTTTCTTTCTTTCTTTCTTTCTTTTTCTTTTGTCTTGCATTCGCACCCTGTGGTAGAAATGTCAGCACTACTAAAATGCTATTTTGAGTTATGTGTTTAGACAATTGGTCTTTTAAAAAATTTTCATCATAGAATTTAAAAGAAAGAATCATTGTTTTCCGGAACATTGTGATAATATTTTAATTAGTGTGTTTAAATATTTTTGGTTAACCTAAACGTATAGATGAACATGTTTATGATGTGGATAGTCAGTCCTGATGATAGATCTGCTGTTTCATAATAAAGTTTTATTCATTCTATCCATCCCCTAAGATCCAGGGACTGAATTCAATCAATAGTACCTGGTATTCGTCGATACAGGATATAAAATTTGGCTGTAATGTTTTTCAGTCATTGAAAAGCAATGAATCTCTTCAGGTCTACATGAGATTTTCAGCTATGGCATTCTATGTTCAGTCAGTTTGGGAGTCTGATGATAGTAGGAGTTAGCGTCATTGATATGAGCCTTTCTTTGGGGCCTGGCACTGTACTTATGCTTTTATTCTTCAGCATGTGAGCAACTCTCTGTATAAAGCTATCATCCCTACTGAGTGGATGAACAAACTGAAGGAAGAACACACAGACGCTTTCCTCTACAGAGCAGATGAGTGGGAAAGCCAAACTCATTTTTAAAAATTGTGTTTTCATTATCTTTTAAGTAGTTATTAAAGGAGTTTATAAGTACAATGCATCTTGGTCATTGTCAACCCTTTCATCATTCTCCCTAGTCCCTCCCAACCCCAGTCCTTCCCTCAGTGTTCTTAATTTCAAAGGATATTTACTGAATATTATGACTGCATTATCAATCCTTTCCTCTCTTCATTCCTTTACCTCCGTCCCCTTATGCTTCCCCCCACACCTTTTACCAGAAAATGTGGTATGTATACACAATGGAATTTTACTTATCCATTAAAATGATATCATATCATTTACAAAGAAATGGAAGAACCTGGAAAAGATTATCTTGAAGTGGAGTAAGTCAGGCCCAGAGAGACAATAGACACATGTTTTCTCTCATCTGTGGAAGCTAAGACTAATTTATAAATGTACAAGTAGATACATATGGGGCTACATTCAAGTACACACAAATGTATTAATCAAAGTATGCTATTTTCATGGGAAAATTCAAATGGTGTAATTCCTTATAACTCACAGTCAAACTTTTCTTTTTTTCCCCCTTCTTTCCTTTTCTTCTCTTTTCTTTTTGCAATGGCTGGTATCTGAATACTGTCCCTTAGCTTTTTCCATTCTGCCACGTAAGCCGCACAACACCTTCTGCCTTTTTGCTGGGCAATTGGAGAGAAAAGTCTCTCAGACTTTCCTGCTAAGACTTGCTTTGAGTGGAGATCCTCAAATGTCAGCCTCCTGAGTAGCAAGGAATACAGGATTGAACTTCAGGTGTCTGGCTTTAAACTCATTTTTTATGTTAAAAGCTCACAAATTTTGTTAAAGTATGAACTTTTTTTAACAAATACACAAATGTGTACATATTATCACTAATGCATGTACAAAACCTGTGTGCACACATACACAAAAATAGCGGTGTGTATATACATATATATATATATATATATACATGTTTTGCTTATTATTTCTAAGGAGTAGTGCATGCAGACACGGATAAAATAAAGTATCATTCCATTACACGTATACATTTATTCATATTCTCTTGTTTAATTGATGCAAATATAATAAAATATACGGGATTACATGAACAATATTTATGTGGAAAACAAATTTTACAAAATACTATGCATGGTATTTTATAGCTATATAAAAACTATAAAGTAAACTCTTTAAAATGCCCTGGAACTTTGGGTAAAAAAATAGTTTATCCAAATAGCAATTCTCTGGTGCCAACTTTAATGAACACATAAGAATGAGTATCAATATTTGGAATGTGAATTCATGCCTTTTAGAAACTTTTCAAAGTTTATTTAGCATAGCTAGATATTTCCAAATTTTAATTTTCAAACTCATTTTTAAATAGTTGATAATATATACTGTATATATAATATATTCTATAATATATACAATATATATATAGTATATGTAATATATGTTTTATATAATATATTATATATAATACATATCATATATAACATATAAAATATAAGTATAATACATACAATATGTAATATTTTATTTATATAAATAAATAAATAAATAAATAAATATATATATATATATATATATATATATATATATATATATATATATGAGTTGGAGTTGTGGCTCCATTGGTAGACCACTAGCCAATGAGCAAAAGTGACTGAAGGTACTCAGCTTGAGTTCAGATCATGGACCTAGAAAAATAACACATGCACACACACACACACACACACACACACACACACACACACACACACACACACACACACACACACACTACTCAATGTACATATATAAAAATGGATCTCGGTAACTTAGGTAATGAGTAGGGTTGGGATATATTGGGAGATGATGGGGGGCTAACATTGATCAAGGTACATCTTATTCATAAATGGACATATTGAAAAAGTATATATATCATATACAAAGTACAAACTTTTCTTTTTCTTTATATTTTATTTTATTTTTTTATTGTGAAAATACTGTACAGAGGGGTTACAATTACATGGGGAAGATAATGAGTACATTTCTTATCAAGCATTGTAACCTCCTCCTTTGTTTCCCTTTCCCATCCTTTCCCCGCCCCCGTCCCCCCAATTCTCCCCGCGGCGGAAAGTTGTCAAGTTCATTTTCGAAATAAAACTTTCTAGGGAAATGGGCCTGATTGTATTTTAGTCTATCCTGAAGTTTCAAAATAAGATTAAAAAGAAAACATTTTCTAATTTTAAAAATTGAGGGAAAATATTTTCCATATTACTGTTGTCCTTTTTTCTGACATTCTTTAAAACCTGGCTTTGCACACACCAAATAATTTGACAGTTTTAAATATCTTGGCCTGTAAAACATGTAAACAAGTGAATATTGAAATAATAGGTAGTGGGGACATGAATAAGCTTTCTGTCACTGGTTGCTTTACTGTCTATGTTATCTGTCAACACCTAGATTAGTTCCTCTGGAGAGAGAATAGAAACCTCAAGAATTATTTAACAAGAGAATTGCTATTAAAATCAGAATAATCTAGACGAATATGAAAAGGTTATATATATGTGTGTGTATATGCGTATATATACATATATAATTCAGTTGTGCATTAAACCTACAATTTTCTTGTCTTTAAAGCATCTTATGATTATTCTTTTAAGACAGCTCAGAGAATAGAAGCAAAATTAAAAAAAAATAGTTTTTGTGTATTCTTTGAAAATGGAAAAGGTATGCCCTCAACAGGAAATAAAGAAGTTTATCCCTTATTTTAGAAAACAATTATTGTCTAAGTATCACTGAATGTGGGAATGGAATTACATTTATGTAAAGTATGCTACAGATTACTGTAGATTTAGAAGTTATTGCTCAAAAATTAGAATACAGTCAAACATTTCCTTCTAGATAAAAGTTAAAGGAGAGTACTCAAATCTAATCAACACTTTTCTCAGAAGACTCTCAACAGAGAATCTTCACTTTTACAGATTGTCATGAGTAAGAAAAACTTTATTCTATATATAGATATCAAACTTGAATCTGTTTGAAGATAGGAGATTTGGAAAATTTCTTTCCTCTGTCATGAAAAATAAAGACATTCTTTTTTTTAAATTTAATTTAATTTTATTTGTGAACATACTGTACAGAGGAGTTACAATTACATAGGCAGGATAATGCGTACATTTCTTACCAAGCATTGCAGTCTCCTCCTTTGTTTACCCTTCACATCCCTTCCCAGCCTCCCCCCTCCACCCCAACCCCAATCCTTCTCCTTCCCTCCCTTCCCCCCCCCCCCCCCCCCCGCACCGACATTGTAAAGCTCGTTTTGGACATGACAACTTGTACTTCTCATTGTTGCAACAGGTCCACCTGTATCCTTAAACAACTGGTTTTTCCCCATCTCCTCCACAAGTTATACTGACATCAAATATAGTGAAAGCAGGGGTTATACTGTGGGGGAGGGACATACAAAGCAACAAAGAGATAATCTTATAAATGCGTTAGAAACATATGCATGAAAGAAAAAAAACATTAAAATACACATCTAAGGGTTCATTTTCCTGACATCACATTATCTGACCTTTTCTGCTTGACTCATACATATACTAGATATTACAAAAAAGGGAAACCATGGGACCTATGTTTTTTTTTATTAAATTTTATTTTATTTTATTTGTGAACATACTGTACAGAGGGGTTACAATTGCATGGGAAGGATAATGAATACATTTCTTACCAAGCAAGGCAGCCTCCTCCTTTGTTTACCCTTCACATCACTTCCCAGCCGCCCCCCTCCCCCCCAATCCCCATCCTTCTCCTTCCCCCCCCCTCCCCACACCGACGTTGTAAAGCTCATTTTGGACATGACAACTTGTACTTCTCATTGTTGCAACAGGTCCACCTGTATCCTTAAACAACTGGTTTTTCCCCATCTCATCCACAAGTTATACTGACATCAAATATAGTGAAAGCAGGGGTTATACTATGGGGGAGGGACATACAAAGCAACAAAGAGATAATCTTATAGATGCATTAGAAACACATGCATGAAAGAAAAAAAACATTAAAATACATATCTAAGGGTTCATTTTCCTGACATCACATTATCTGACCTTTTCTGCTTGACTCATATATATACTAGATATTGCCAATAAGGGAAACCATGGGACGTATGTTTCTTTGGGCCTGGCTTACTTCACTTAATATAATTTTTTCAAAGTTTTTCCATTTCCTAACAAATGGGGCAATGTCATTCTTTCTGATGGAGGCATAGAATTCCATTGTGTATATATACCACATTTTCTTGATCCATTCATCTACTGAGGGGCATCTGGGTTGGTTCCATATCTTAGCTATGGTAAATAATGCTGCAACAAACATAGTTGTGCTGGTAGCTTTAGTGTGGTCTTGTTTGTAAACATTTGGGTAAATGCCCAAAAGTGGGATTGCTGGGTCATAGGGGAGCTCTATGTGAAGTCTTTTGAGGAACCTCCATACTGCTTTCCAAAGTGGTTGAACAAGTTTACATTCCCACCAACAATGAAGTAAGATTCCTTTCTGTCCACATCCCCTCCAGCATCTGTTGTTGTTAGAGTTCTTGATTTTTGCCGTTCTAACTGGAGTGAGGTGATATCTCAATGTTGTTTTGATTTGCATTTCTTTTATGGCTAGGGATGTTGAACATTTCTTCATGTGTCTATTGGCCATCCTTCTTTCTTCTTCAGAGAAGTTTCTCTTTAAGTCTTTCACCTACTTATTTATTGGGCAGTTGTTTCTTTGCAGATTTGTTGTTGGGGGGTTTAATTTTTTGAGTTCCAAGTATACTTTAGATATGAGACCCTTGTCTGTTGTATGGCTAGTAAAGATCTTCTCCCAATCGGTGGGCTTTCTATTGATCTTGCTAGCTATGTCATTTGCCCTGCAGAAGCTCTGCAACTTTATGCAATCCCATTTGTCCAACCTTTCTTTGATTTGTTGTGTTTCCGGGTCTCTATTCAGAAAATTTCGGCTGAGCCAAGGAGACCTAAGGTTTCTCCTATTCCATCCTGTAATGTTTTCAGAGTGTCTGCTTTGACTTCAAGGTCTTTGATCCATTTGGAGTTGATTCTGGTGCAGGGTGATATATAAGGATCTAGCTTTAGTTTTCTACATGTAGTTAACCAATTTTGCCAGCACCATTTACTGAAGAGGCTGTCTTTCTTCCATTCTATTGTTTTAGCTCCCTTATCGAAGATTAGATGGCTATAGGTCTGTAGGTTCCTTTCAGGATTTTCAATTCTATTCCATTGGTCCTGAGGTCTGTTCTTATGCCAATACCAAGCTGTTTCGATTACTATGGCTTTATAGTAGAGTTTGAAATTTGGTATTGATATTCCTCCAACAGTGTTCTTTCCGTTGAGGAGCGTTTTTGCTATTCGGGGTCTTTTATTGTTCCATATGAATTTTTGGATTGCCTCTTCTATTTCCTTGAAGAATGAGTTTGGAATTTTGATAGGTATAGCATTGAATTTGTAGATAGCCTTGGGAAGTATTGCCATTTTCACGATGTTAATCTTTCCAATCCAGGAGCATGGGAGGTTTTGCCATTTTTTAAGTTCTGTGTTGATTTCTTTTTTCAAGATTTTAAAGTTTTCATCATAGAGGTCCTTCACTTCTTTGGTTAAGTTAATTCCTAGGTATTTTATTTTTTGTGGGGCTATTACAAATGGAGTTGCTTTCCTAATTTCAGCCACACTTTTCTCATTGTTGGCATACAGAAAAGCCATTGATTTTGGGGGGTTAATTTTATAACCTGCTAAATTGCCAAAGTTTTGAATCAGCGTGAGTAATTTGGGAGTGGAGTGTATGGGATTCTTTAAATACAAGATCATGTCATCTGCAAAGAGGGAGAGTTTTATTTCTTCTTTCCCTATTTGGATCCCCTTTATGTCTGCATCTTGTCTTATTGCTGTAGCTAGGCATTCTAATACTAGATTGAATACAAGTGGAGAGAGTGGGCATCCTTGTCTTGTTCCTGAGTTAAGAGGAAATGGCTTTAGTTTTTCACCATTGAGTATAATGCTGGCTGCTTTATTTCTGCATCTTGTCTTATTGCTGTAGATAGGCATTCTAATACTAGATTGAAGACAAGTGGAGAGAGTGGGCATCCTTGTCTTGTTCCTGAGTTAAGAGGAAATGGCTTAAGTTTTTCACCATTGAGTATAATGTTGGCTGGCTGTAGGTTTGTCATATACAGCCTTTATTGTATTGAGGAATGTTCCATGGATTCCTAATTTTTCCAAAACCTTCATCATGAAGGGGTGTTGGATCTTGTCGAATGCTTTTTCTGCATCTATTGAGATAACCATGTGGTTCTTATTCTTGCTCCTGTTGATGTGATGAATAATGTTAATTGATTTGCGTATATTGAACCAGCTTTGCATCCCTGAAATGAATTCTGTTTGATCGTGGTGTATGATTTTTTGAATGAATTGTTGAAGTCGATTGGCCAAAATTTTGTTGAGAAGTTTTGCATCAATATTCATCAAAGAAATGGGTCTATAGTTTTCTTTCTTTGATGAGTCCCTGCCTGGTTTTGGGATGAGGGTTATAATGGCTTCATAGAATGTGTTCGGTAGTGAGCTTTCTCTTTCAATTTCATTGAAGAGTTGGAGGAGTATTGGTGTGAGCTCTGCTTTGAAGGCCTTGTAAAATTCCGCTGTAAAGCCATCTGGTCCTGGACTTTTCTTAGCTGGGAGGTCTCTTATTGCTGTTTCTATTTCAGTGCTTGATATGGGCCTGTTAAGATAGTTTAACTCATCATGGTTTAGTTTTGGTATGTCAATATTTGCTAGGAAAACGTCCATTTCTGTCAAGTTCTCAAACTTATTAGCATAAAGTTTTGAGAAGTATTCCCTTATAATGTTCTGAATCTTGGTTGTTTCCGTGGTGATGTTTCCATTCTCATCTCTGAGTTTATTAATTTGGGTGTGTTCTCTTCTTTTTCTGATAAGGTTTGCTAAGGGTCTGTCAATTTTGTTAAGTTTTTCAAAGAACCAACTCTTTGTTTTGTTGATTCTTTCTATAGTTTTTTTGGATTCTAATTCATTTAATTCTGATTTAATTTTGATTATTTCTTTCCGTCTACTGGATTGGGCTTTATCTTGCTGGTCTTTTTCAAGGAGGTTTAGATGTGTCATTAAATTGTTAGCTTCAGATCTCTCCAGTTTGTTGATGTAGGAGCTCAGAGCTATAAACTTGCCTCTGAGTACTGCCTTTGCTGTGTCCCAGAGGAGCTGGTAATTTGTGTGTTCATTTTTGTTGAATAGCATGAACATTTTAATTTCCTTTCTAATCTCTTCCATGACCCACTCATGATTCAGTAGTGTGTTGTTCAGCCTCCATGACCCACTCATGATTCAGCAGTGTGTTGTTCAGCCTCCATGTGATGCCGGACTTTCTTTGGTGGCTTTTGGTGTTGAGTTCTAATTTTATTCCCTTGTGGTCAGAGAGGATGCAAGGTATAACTTCAATGTTTCTGAATTTAGACAAGTTTGCTTTGTGGCCTAAAATGTGGTCTATTTTGGAAAACATTCCATGTGCTGCTGAGAAAAACGTTTATTCTGATGCTGCTGGGTGAAATGTTCGGTAGATGTCTGTTAAGTCTAGTTGATCTATGCAGCTGTTTAGGTCTGCTGTTTCTCTGTTGAGTTTTTGCCGAGTTGATCTATCTAGTGGGGAGAGTGGTGTGTTAAAATCCCCAACAATTAATGTCTTTGGATCTATATGGGATTTGAGGGAAAGTAGTGTTTCTTTGATAAATTTGGGTGCTCCATTGTTTGGCGAATAGATATTTAGAATTGTAATATCCTCCTGAAGGAGAGATCCTTTAATTAGTATGTAGTGACCTTCTTTATCTCTTCTCACGTTTTTTAATTTGAAGTCTATTTTATCTGATATTAAGATTGCAACTCCCACCTGTTTGTGGGGGCCGTTTGCTTGGTAGATTTTGTTCCAGCCTTTAACTTTGAAAATGTGTTTGTTTTTACGGGCAAGATGTGACTCCTGCAGGCAGCAGATAGAAGGGTCTTGTTTTTTAATCCAACTAGACAGTCTATGTCGCTTAATTGGAGAGTTCAGTCCGTTAACGTTAAGAGATAGGACTGAGAGGTATTTGGGAGTTCCTGCCATGTTATCCACCTTCTTGGGGGCTGCAAAAACTGGGTTCTTCCTATGGTTCTTGGATTCTCAGTTTGGGTGCAGTTTCTTGGCCTTTATTGCGGTCTTGTTGGTTTTCTATGTGTAGGACATCTTTAAGAATCTTTTGTAGGGCTGGTTTGGTGGAGATGTATTGTTTCAATTTTTCTTTGCTATGGAAGGTTTTTATTTGGCCTTCAGTTATGAAGGAGAGTTTAGCTGGGTACAGTATTCTTGGTTGATAGTTGTTTGTTTTTAGGGCATGGCATACATCATTCCAGGCTCTTCTTGCTTTGATTGTCTCTGCTGAGAAATCTGAGGTGATTCTAATTGGTTTCCCTTTATAGGTGATTACCCTTTACTCCTTGACAGCTTTAAGGATCTTTTCCTTGGTCTGGGTTGATCCTGTGTGGATTATAATGTGATGGTGGGATGTCCTATTCTGGTCTGGTCTATTTGGGGTTCTAAAAGCTTCTTGTATCTGAATAGGCCTATCTTTTTGTATGTTTGGGAAGTTCTCTGCTAGGATACTGTTAAATTTCCTAGACCATTAACTTCTGTTTCTAGGTGCTCCTCTACACCCATTATCCTTACATTAGGCCTTCTGATGGTGTCTTCCAGGTGTTGGATAGATCTATCATATTTCTTGGACTTGTCTTGGATGGTTGTATGTTCTTTCTCTATAATATCTAGGCTGTCTTCAATCCCTGAGATTCGATCTTCTGCATGGTCTAACCTGCTGTCAAGACTCTCTACTTTGTTTTTTATCTTTTCCTTCTAGTTGGTCAGCTTTGATGGCTTCAAGTTCTTTGTTGAAGCTCTGTTTTAGGTCTTGTATGAATTTCTTTACTTCCTTAATTTGGTGTTCAGTGTTTGTTCTCAAATCACTTAGTTGATTGGTTATGGTTTCTTTGGACTCCCATTCCTTCTGTTGGGTTCCATTCAGCATTCCCTCTGTGGTCTCCCTGACTTCCTTCAGCTCTTTGTTAATGGATTCCATGAATACCTTTAGTGATCTTTGTGTATTCTCTACTTGGTCTCTCAATTCCTGAATTATTCTTTGATTAACTTCCTCCCTTTCGTGGGATTCCTGTCATTTTCTTTCCTCTCGTTAGTGGGATTCCTGCAGTTCTCTTTGAGTGTTCTCAGCCTGCTCACGCCATTCCTCCCTTTCTCTTTGAGTATTCTCAAGTTGTTCACGCAAATCCTGTATCAGTTTTTGAGTAGCTTCCTCATGCTTATGATATTCCTGTATAAGCTTTTGGGATGCCTCCTCTCTCTCCCTTTCACGCTCATACAGGGTCCTTTGTAAGTTGTCAAACTTCTCAGCAGTGTTTGTAGAGCTATTTGGGAACTCTCCTCTGGATTATTCATTATCTGTTCTGACCCCTGAGTATCAAGATTGGGAATTGAGATATCCGAATTTGCCATTTTTCTTGTGTTTTTCCGGCTTACTCTGCCTATTTGAGATGAAAATAGCACCAGTTTTGTGCTAGAACACTATCTTAAGGCAACAGTCAATAGTCTACAGCTACAATCTAGTTCCACAGATACATCTATTCAACATCAAACAACTATATGTTATTGGGCTTCGAACCGCAGAGAAGAATTTGGAAGACCAGAAATTATTAGGGTTAGGGAGAGATGTGGGTAAAAAATAGGGATAGATTTGTGTGTGGGGGCACAGGGAGAGTTAACAATGTCCTAATCCCAATGCAGGAAATAGGTTGAATAGGATGCAAGTAGAGAGAGAGAGAAAAAGAAGAAAGGGAAAGGAAAATGAAAAGAGACCAGAAAAAAATAGAAACGTAAAAATTAATATTATTATGGAGATTAAAAGACCATCTATTTAGAGAGGAATGTGAGTATATTAAGAAAAGGGACGGGACATAGAGGAGAAGTGAAAAACTTAAAAAAATGCTTAAAATATTATATAGGTATAAAGAGGTAGTACTGCTATTAAGGAATTTAAGTCTCAGAGGTTTTGAATTGAGTAATAAATTTGTGGATTAAGTGTGTACACAATGGGGGATAGGGTCTACTAGTTAACTACGGGTTTATCTGAGGATGTGCAGGACAAGAGTTAAATCACATAAAGAAGATCAAGAGAGAGGAATAGGTGAACAGGAAAATAAAGGGAGAAAAAGAGATCGGAAGTTCAGTAGAGCTAGACAAAAAACAAAAAGATAGTTAAGAAAGAAAGAGAAAGAGAAAGAAGACAAGAAAAGAAAGGACACCGCACATTCATGTATTCCTAAAATAAAAATTATAAGAGGAAAAAAAGTTACTGGAAAACAATTATTTATTCAAAAAAGGCAAAAATTAAAGATTAATAAAATTTTTAGAAAAGGAAAAAAAATTTATATATATATAAGGTACCTAGAAAAAAAAAAAGAAAAAAAGAAAGAAAAAAAGAGGAAGAAAGAAGAAAAAAGGAGAAAAAAAAGTTCTTTGATTTTTTTTTTGATTTTTTTGGGAGGGGTGGGAAGAATCCTGTATCTCCCTTTTGTCTGTAACCAGCCTCTGGTTGGAGTCTCTGGTCAGCTTGAGGTCCTGTGGCTTGATTGGTTTCTTATGTCGGTTGGTTGGAAGAGGCAGAAAAATGCTCTGCTTTACCCAAGATTTTGAGATCCCCCTCCCAGATTAGTTTACTGGGAGGGTGATCTGCTTTGAGAATCACAAAAGAGGGGGATGCAGTGGTGAGGCTAGGTTCTGGGTAGAGTTGAGGCCTTTCAACAATCAGCTTTTTCCTGGGGCTATTTTGTGGAAAAAAAAAAAAAAACTCATAGAGCCCAGCCTGGAGCCATTGTCAGGGTTTCTGTTTTTCAATTGATTGTTGAGGCTGCTAGAGGGAGGGGCAGCCTCTGGCTCTGGTTACCCAGTGAGGAAAGCCACTCTAATGGCTGGTGCCTGAGCTGGGTGACTTTTCCCTGGATGGAGTCGAATCTGGCAGGTCACTTCGCCGTTAAGTTCTTGTGACCTGCTAAATGACTCGTTTTATTCCAAAGCCTGGGTTGGAGCTGGCAGCTCCTCAGAGCTTTGTCTGTATCCAAGATGGAGATCACCGGTGCTGGGGGGGGGAGGGGTGGCCTTCCCTCCTCTGCTCCCTGAGGAGTGAGGACGTTGGGCTTCTACTCACGTCCAGTCTTGGATCGTGGGTCGTCTCTGGTCTGCACACTGAAGGATGAAGATGTCCGCTCCTTGTCGGTTCTTTCTGGTGTTGAGCAGAATCCGTTCGCCCGCTGCATCTGGCTCCTTCATCCTGGACTCTCTGTGTGAGCGCTCAGGTATGGCCCGGGCTGCGGTCTCCGCCGTGACCCTGCTGCCGCCGCGGCGGCTGCTGGCAAGTGCTCAGATGTGTCTTTTTGCCTTGGCTTCCCCCCTCTTGTCTAACTCTCTGTCCTGTGATGGCACACTTGGTGTGATTCTCTGGCTTAGGACTGTTCACTGGAACTCTAAAACTGCTTTCTATGCAAGAGCTTTTTCAGATTCCAGCTTGTCCTCCGCCATCTTCCTGGAACTCTGGGACCTATGTTTAATAAAGACATTCTTATGTGGAGTAGAACTGACTGTGTCTATTGTTATTGTAAATATGATGTACAGATAAACTATAGTCAGGTAATGAGTACATTTCGTTTTTGGACACTGTCACCCTTCCTTTGGTCTCTCCTACTTTTTTCCTCCCAGAATTAACTGTTCAAGTCTCCCTCATACAAGACCCAGGTATGAACAATGGTGATGAGAGGATATGGACTTTATCAATTTATAGATTTTATTCTGTATCTGGTGTTTATTTTTTTTTGGGGGGGTCCGGTCATGGGGCTTGAATTCTGGGCCTGTGCGCTGTCCCTCAGCTCTTCAGCTCAAGGCTAGCACTCTACCACTTGAGTCACAGCGCCACTTCCGGCTTTTTTTTTCTGCTTATGTGGTGCTGAGGAATCGAACCCAGGGCCTCATGTATGCAAGGCAAGCGCTCTACCACTGAGCCACCTTCCCAGCCCTGTGCCTGGTGTTTTATATGGTGTTTATGTAATGTTTCCTTATAATAACCTTTTATAATAATATTTTCATGAGTTAGAATAGAAAGGAACTAAGTTACAGGTCCCACTCCAATTTCCAACCTTTTCTCCCACTGGACCTTGTTGCCTGTTCTGTCATCCTATTTTAGGGAAATATTTAGGAGAAAGTTACAGTCAAATAAACCCTTATCAAATGATCTACCGTGATACCTGTTTTGCTAAGAGGGAGTAATTCTGGCAAGTCCTCAAAATGGACTCAGTGCTTTGCTTTCCCTTGTCACTGACACCAAGGAATAGGAATTGCTCAATACTTGGAAAGTCATCAAAATCAATAGAATACAAATGAAAGACATCTTAATAATTTGATCATACAGGGACACTGTCAAAATGAGGAAATACCTATGATTTACTCTAAATTAATGCTGTGTTCCAGTTACTGTTGGGCTCATGGTTGTTGTTTTTAAAAACTCAGAGTCTGTTAACATCATGTGTTCTATCTTCTTAGTTTAGAGATCCAAGTAATTGAGGTATTTCTATAAAAGTGTTGGCACCTCTGGAAAAACTAACTTCCTTGCAGTATCAATATCCACCATATTGGCACATTCCTGGCTTTGTGAATCCAAATGGTACTATTAGCATTGTTTACCACTTTTAGGAGTAATGACTATTTATGACTTTTACTAATAAACATCCATCACAGGTTTGAAAAGGATCTAATTTCGTCCTTTCAGATCATCTTGGACAATTTACTAGGCTTCCCTAAAGCTTGGTTCTCTCACTGATAAATCACATTCATCCTTTCATGAGTATTTTGTTATCAGTCTAACAATGTGATTACTAGAACTTACATCCACGCATCCATCAGGAGAGTAGTTTTAAATTTATTCCATTTTAAGAAAAAAATACAAAACTACGAATTCAATATTATGTAGGAGGACAGCATGCACATGAAGTGTAAACGTCACTAACTTCTTTAAATATCTGCTTCTAGGCTATAAAGCAGATAATGTCGCTGGCATTTACAAAGTCATTGGGTAGGTTCTTCAGTACTGAAAAAACAGTACAAAGTATCTGCTTCTGCCTGTAATATAAGCTCATTTGGAATGGACTAGGTGATTGTGGTTTAACTAGGGGGGAGGAAGGAATTTGGCTAAAATCTCCCCTTTCTACTTCTTTTACTAGATGCTATAATTAACACTCATTAACACCGAGGAGAGAGCAGTAGCCTAAACACTGTGGAAAATAATGGAGAAGTATGCAGATTCACTTTCAAATTGACTTATTCTTTTCTGTCCTGTATTGACTTTGATTCTTCCCATGCTTTCTACTGCAGAGGTTCTTTCTCTTTCCTTCTTTTTTTTCCTGTAATGGGCTGAAGTGTGCTCCTCTTCCAGTTCATATATTGAATTCAGGCTTCAAAGGGACTATGTCAAGATAAGGATTTCAAAAGATTAAGGTTAAATGAGTTCATAAGGATAGAGTCCCAGTATGATATGGTTAGTGATCTGAGAAGAAATATTTCTCCTTTTTTTTTCTTTCTCTGTCATAGTCTTTTACCATCTGTGTGTGAGAGAGACAGAATGTACATGGGTGTGCACACATGCACACAAGCACAAGCACCCACCAAGGAAAACGTGGTGAAGACAGAGTCAGAAGTGAGCTCTCTAGAAGCCAGTAAGAAGTAAATGAAATCAGTTGGAACTTTGTTCATAGTTTTATCCACCAGAACATTGAGAAAATTAATTTCTTTTGTTTAAATCATCCAGCCTATGGTATTTTGTTATGGCAGCCAAAGCTGAGTAATACAGCTTGCTTTCTATCTGGCTTCAGTGCTGAGCTGAAAGCCAGATTGGCTCTTACCACCATGTAGATTTAATTCAAAAGCTTGTGCCAATCCATATCTCTTCTTTTGTAATCATACTTATGTATCATGATTGGAGAGTCTCTGAAATCCCTACCAACAGTAAAAGAACTTCTTTAGGACCTACATCTAGCTCCCTTTATGACTAATTTAACATTCACAAGAGATGCTCTAGACAGCACATATCAGGACCATTCTGTCTCTGTTTACTTCTGAATACCCAATAGTTGGACCTGCCTTTCTTCCTCTTCATATTTGTTCTGGCTTTCATTACTACTTTTGTTTACAGAGCTTGCTTCTAGGTTGTCATTTTCTCTGTTGCTTCTATTGTTTCTCCACTTTTCCTAAGGCTGGGCACATTTAGAGACTTTGAGATTATCAAGACTGTTCTATTTCATTCGGGAATCCCTCTAGAGTACCCTGTCAAACAAATTTTGTTTGTTTTGAATTTACAGTTATTTATTTTTGCATGTTCACTCTAATATTTCTGTAGGAAGATTTCTAGAAGACTGCATTGGAAGAATATGCACACTTTTCATTTTGTAGAATACTAAAATGTTTTACCTGTATGGTTTGACCCCCATTTATTACTAATGATTACTCCTGTTTATTTTCCCTAATCATCTTGCCCTTGTAATTTCAGCTCACCACCACCTGATTGAAAATCTTCATTTGTCACAGCTAGGATAATCTGGGTATTCCTCTAGCCCTCCACTTGTAGTCTTAGAAATACAATAATTCTTCTTAACTGCTGCATAATCTTTCCCACGCTTTTGATAATAATCTTTTTTTGGGGGGGTCCAGTTGTGGGGCCTGAACTCTGGGCCTGGGCGCTGTCCCTCAGCTCTTCAGCTCAAGGCTAGAGCTCTAACCACTTGAGCCACAGCGCCACTTCTGGCTTTTTTCATTTTGCTTATGTGGTGCTGAGGAATCGAACCCAGGGCCTCAGGCATGCAAGGCAAGCACTCTACCACTGAGCCATCTTCCCAGCCCTTTCCCACGCTTTTGAAATGGGAGTAGATGCAGGAAAGGTATCTGACCAATGAGAACTATATGTGCAACTGTCACACCTTGTTATCATGGGTGAGTTTTTTTTTCAACATCTAAGCAAAGTGGCCTATTCACCTGTTAGGTCACTGAAAGCTGTGTCTTCTTACCAGCCATGCCTAGCATCCTTTACACAGCCAGTGTGACTTGATTCGGTAACATAACAAGAGGATGGTAAATGTAATGCTCACACTAACTGCTTGCACATGCTGATGTACAAAACTCCCTTTTCTCTTGCTAGCTTCCAAATATGTTTGACTTGTTTTATATATCATGATTTCCATTATATATCTATTACTGCAGATCCAGTGTTGAGATTCTGAACATTGGGCCATTGCTATGGACAGTATAGTTCAATAACAAGATAATTGCCCATGGCTATCTTTGTTAAGATAGTTCTGCTTCTGGTTTTGGAAGAAGTGACATCACCCATCTAATTCCTGCCCCTGTAGGTCTATTCTATATTTGATTGCTTTCTCTTTTCTGCTGCTATACTTATAACCATTTTAACAGTCATCATAGTGTGGGCAGCATCTTCACTTCTACAGAACACAGATAGATATTGGGGCAGGAATGAGGCCTACATGCATAAGTCATTTTATAAAGAAATTAAGAAGAGATAAAGAAGTCTTTAAAATTATTTGTCTTATTTACTTTTTTTTTTTTTTTTTTGGGTCCGGTCGTGGGGCCTGAACTCTGGGCCTGTGCGCTGTCCCTCAGCTCTTCAGCTCAAGGCTAGCACTCTACCACTTGAGCCACAGAGCCACTTCCGGCCTTTTTTCTTTTTGCTTATGTGGTGCTGAGGAATCAAACCCAGGGCCTCATGCATGCAAGGCAAGGGCTCTACCACTGAGCCACCTTCCCAGCCCCATCTTATTTACTTTTTTTTTTTTGCTCTTATTCATTTTCTTGTAGTTACAAGTTTTCATCTGATATAATTTACTTTTAGACTGAAGCACTTTTTTTGATAAATTTTATGGTTCAAGGCTGCTGGTCATGATTTATCTCAGCAACTATTTACCTGAAAATGCCTTTGCTTTGCTTTTATTCTTGAAAGGTATTACTGTAGGATAGAGAATTCTAAATGGCCTGTTTGGATATTTAACATTTTATTCAATTGTCACATAATTCACATTGTTTATAAAAAGAAGTCAGTGATAGTATTTATGTTTGTTTCTCTAAATTCAAGGTGAATGTTTTTATTTGGTTTATTTAAATATTTTTCTCATATATTGCCCAACTTTTATCTCATCTATTTTATTTTTGTTCCAATCCTGAGACTTGAACTCAGGGTCAGGGCCCAGTCCCTAAGCTTAAATAACTTCTTATTAGTTTTGATTTTTCAGCAGTTAAACTAGAACCATCTTAGATTGTTTTAGGGTGTGTGAGTGTGTGTGTGTGTGTGTGTGTGTGTGCGCACACGCACGCACATGCACGCACATGTGCGTGTGCTTGTGTACACACATACATACAACTGATACTGGAGTTCAAACTCAGAGTTTAGGCATATCCCTTAGCTTCTTTGCTCAAGGCTGGTACTCTTTCACTTGAGCCACTGCTCCACTTCTGACTTTGTGGTGATTAATTGGAGATGAGTCTCAGGGATTTTCTTGCCCAGGCTGTTACATAGTTTAGATGTGGTTTTATTTGAGTTTTTTCTAGTTTACATTAATTGACATTTTCGTATCCTTGGATAAATAACTTTTCATTAAATTTCAAAATTGTTAGAAATTAGCTATCCAAATTGTTCCTGATGTGTTAACTCTATTTCTAGGATTCTACACTCATGTATTTTACACTATGTGATATTATTTTTAAGACCACAGAGCACAGAGGCTTTGTTTTGTTTTTATTTATTTTCTCTGTGTTCATTTGTTGGCTTTATTCCACTTCAATCTTCAAGGTTATTACTCTTCTTCAATCTATTATAGATCTGAGGTAGGATAGATTAGGGAAAGTGAAGCCTGGTAAAGGCAATTCAGAAACTAGGTAGTTAATAACAGAAGTGCCTTTTATGATCTAAAGAAAAGCAACGGGATGCATTCCTTCCCCCAGAGATGCATTTCTCACCCCAGGAATTATGCCTTCCTGAGAGAAATGCTTCCCCAAAATGTAAGCAACCCCCTACCCAAATGTAGACAACAGGACACCTTCCTTATCTCAAGGATAAGCATACGTTTTGCCTTTACTATATAAATACTAAAGAGTTGTGTGTGTCTTAGTCCCTTTGAGAGTACCCACACTTTCTTAGAGTGTACCTTCTCCTTTTCCATGTCTCTTTGTCTGCTTGCCTGCTTACTTACTCACTCAATAATGGTCTGCCAAGTTTTCTTACTATTCTGACTCATCCAGAATTCTTAGTTTGCAATCAAAATCAAGCACCCTAAGTGAAGAGTCCCCACCTTTAAAGAGAAACTTCACAAACCTTCACCTGCATCCAGTGACAGATTCATCTGATGAATATTCAGTATTTTATTTTTGTATTTAGGATTCTATTCACTTATCTCTCCCCCCCCCACCTCTTTGATACTGAAGATTCAAGGTCTTGTGTTTATTAGGCAGGTACTTTATCACTTCAATCATATCCCCAGTGCTTTTGGTTTTGGTGTTTTTGAGGTAGTCTTATATTTTTGCCTGAGTTAGACTTCGGTATTATCTACCATACCCAGCTTGTTTATGATATTATCTCATTGATTTTGTTTCTAGATTGGCAAAATGTAAGCAAATCCTCCTGTCTTTGTCTCCCATCATCTAGGGTTACATGCACATATCACAGCCTGACTATTATTTATTATTTTATCTTGATATCCCATCTGTTTGTTGACATTTTTTATTCTTGAAAGTATTTGTCATAGCACATTATTGTCTTGTTCTTCTGATTCCAATCTCTTTTTGTCATCACTTGATATCCTTCTATTTACTATTTTTTCTTCCTTCTTATCAGTTACAATTTTTCTGCTTCTTTTTAACATTTTAAAAATTTCCATTTGTACTGGAGGGATGGTTCAAATTATAGAGCACCCACATGAGTACAAATGTTAAGCAAGAGCATAAAGCCCTGAGTTCAAGCCTCAGTACCAGAAAAAAAAGGAACATTGGATATTATGAGTGCTATCGTGTTATAAGTATAGGGTTTCTAGTCTTTGGAGAGGATGGAGTTTTATTTTGGATGGGAGTTAATGAGTGGATTGGATTTACACTTTGTGGTGAGTTTTAGACCTTCCTAAAGCATGTGTAGTGGAGTGTTTAATTAAGCTCCATCACAGATCCCCTCCTATACTGTGTACTGGACATTATGGAATCTTTCCCCCTCTAGTAATGGGTCTTGGATTCAGGGCCTAATAATAATCAGGCTTAGTTTATTTTTTTCTCAAGGCTGGCACTCTACCATTTGAACTATGGCTCTACTTTCAACTTTTTGCTGATTAATTGGAGATAAGAGTCTCATGGACTTTACTACTGAGATTTTAGCCTCCTGAGTAGCTAGGATTACAGGCACAAGCCTTTGGTGCCTGACCATTTATGGAATCTTAATAACATGACCATGGGTTGTAATATTCTGGCTGGTCCTAATTATAATACCTTCTAGCACTCTGTACCCTCCAGAATCTTATTTTAGTTCACAGCTTTTTGTAGCTGTTTACTATGTCCAATCAAGTTTCTGGTTCTTGAAGTGCTTAGAATCCTTATTTCACATGAGGCTATGAGCACTAATTTTGAGGTCTCTTGTTCCTCTTCTCAGTGAAGAGGGTAATTATCTTCTTCTGGATTTCAGAGTAGTCAGTAGCACACCTTAGCACTAAGTGAACATTTTTCCTAGGTATACAGGTAAATCTTTAAAGGAGGTATGGCGCTATTCACTGGAGCAATGCAGGGATTCTTTTTTAAAACCTTAAAATTCTTACCTGGATTCCATAAGCTTTGACAATTATTTTACTTTGAAGGTCTTTTTACATGGTTGGAACTTTACTAAAGAACAAACCTATTTAGGAATATGCTATATATAGACCACATTAACGTGAAGTAGAAGTAGCTCACAAAGGATTTATGGTATATTTTTAAATGACATACAGTAACAACATAGCAACATCCATTGCGAATACATTTACTTTAAGTTAGCCATCGATTATAAATAGCTCACTGAAAATGCTCCACAATTATAATGAAATGTGATGTCTTTTTTGAACAACAAAAAGAAGACATAGTTCTTGTTGATGTTAAAACTGTTCTCTTCTGTAAATACATTGCTTTTGGTATACATAAATTACTATGTGCTATACACAGTAGAATAACATAAAGGAAAATTATCATCCAGTTTTTTAGAATAGTTGTAGCACTTGAAAAAATAAATCCTGTTTTTTTCTAATCAAGAACCAACTAGAGTTTGTTTTTTCAGCAACTCTAGCGACCCTCCAAAATTGTCTGTTGTTATTTATCTATTCACCTGCTCTCTTTGCATATCCTCATTTATCAATGAATTAGTATTAGTATTAATTAAATAGGAAATAGTTATTAAGTGAAATTATTTGAAGAAGAGAAATGCTAAAAGTTGACTAGTCTGATAGAGGAAATAGGTACAGAGACTAAAATTTAACTAGAGTTCCTTTGATTTTAGGTGGTAGTGTCTCAATCTGAGATTATTAGCACCTTAAACTTTTGTGTTACTGCAGAGTTAAACCCAGAGATTTCTCTCCCATCCAGTTGCAGAGCTCTGGATTCATTAGATTCATTCTGGATTCTTAGATTCATTTCCACTGAGAGAGGAAACCAGGATGTTTTTAAAGGCTCAGGTCTTAATTCAGTTATTGTAATTTCTTTTTATGATTATGATTATGATTATGATTTTCCTTACATAGTTGTACTAAGGGGTTGTCATTTAATGAAACAATCCATGAATAGAATGCATCTTGATCAATGTCACCCCTTTCAACATTCTCGATTATTCCTTCCACCTCACCCCACTGGGCTCTCCAATTATTATGGCAAGATTTCCACCTTGATTTTTATTTATCTTCCCTCTTTCCTCTTCCAAACCATCAAACTGAGACTACTTCAACTATATGACATGTCCTCATGCCCTTTTATCTCTTTGGGGAGCTTGTGGGATAGATGTTCTCTAGCACTTTCTGGAGCAAGCCTGGGTAAGCTTTTGAAAAATGCAATATCTACCAACCACTAGCCAGAGATGAGATTCTCAGTGTTTAGACCTAAATTCCTCTAAATGCTTTCACATTTTATTATCCTGTGATTTCACAAGTAACATACCTGTACTGATTTTTGTTTTCTGGATTTTGACTTTAAAATAAAATATAGCTACTCAATATTGTAGTACTTCAAATGTTTGTGACCTTTACTCTTCCATGTTGACTGTGCTACTTTCCCAAATGGCCATTATCCTTTCAGTTCCAACATCCATTTTAGAGGCTCACAGTATGGGACACCAAAGTTATTACAGTTGCTTGTCAGTGAAATTGTTTGTAAGCATACCAAGAGAATAGGAGTCCTTAGCTTTTAGATGTTTATTGTTTTAATTTATGCTTTTTCTGTGGGTGGGGCACAGCTGCTTTGAACTTAAATTCACCAGAGATAGTGAACTGTGAACTTAGCCATAAGTAAAAAGACCTTTTAAGCAGTCATGATCTGTAACTAAGTCCAAATGGTTTATTTCATGGAAGATTAAAAGCACTCCTAAGCCCTCACTAAATTCTCACAATTCCGTGTCAAAATACAGCAGCAGATTAGAAACAATGTCAAATACAACTGAAAGTAAAAGGGAAAGACAGATGTCAACAGAGAAAGAAAATATGAAGCGATTTAAAAGATAAAGCAGAACCCTCAGGCAATTTTCACGTATATATTGGCAATGATGAGAATGAATCACAAAGAAATTGTGACTTCAGTACTTTATTGAAAAAAAAATCTAGAAATGTTACTGCATTTTAAAATGACTTCCATCACGAGTGTTTAAACTATAAAGCAATATTCCTTAAAGTATTAGGGAATAATTGAATGGAAAGCACTGGAATTTAGGACTATTTAGAATGGCAGCCATGTGTCATGCTCTACAAGTCTGCTTTCTGTCTAGGATTTGAGTGGCAGATGAGTCACAATTTTGTGGGGAGATATCAGCGATGGGCTTACAGTAGCAGACAGGGGTGTTCTGATTCCATTCTTGTCAGCTAGGTGATTTCTGGCAAGGTAATCAGCCCTAACCTCAATTTTCTCATTGGTATAGTGAGAGTAATAATGATCACTTTACAACAGTGCTCTCAGAGTTCAGTACTTTAAGTGTCAAGTATCATCCCCGCTATATAATTGCTGAATAAATAATTGTGATCATAAAAGATGGTAAAAACTTTTTTTAAACAAACATAATTATTCTTACGATAGTTTCACCCATCAGGGGAGGCATGTGAATATTGCGACGAGTTTTAAATAAGACTATCATAATATCTCCTGAGTATCAATTGCTGCTCTACATGTGAAATGATCTTATCTCTCACCTATGAGAGGATCTCACCGTGCACCAGGCATCTGGTTATTCCAAGGGAGGGAGTGATGAGGAGCAGGAGGACTAAGAGCCTTTTTGATATGGGGCAGATAAAAGTAAGCATACAATATCTGCTACAACTCAGTACTTGGAGATGAGTGTTTTGGAACCTTAATCATCTTGTTGGGTATCCATCTTTTAAAATGAGGACAGAGATGACTCTCTAGTGTCTATGTATGTGGCTCACAGGGAAACAGCTGATAGAATATGAAAGGAAAGTTATTTGTCACTACATTTCAATACCAAACATATAAATTACCTAGATTGGACTTGCAGTTGCTTTTGCAGAGGGTGAAAAGAAGCTAAAAAAAAAAAAAAATCTCCATTCCTTCTCTCCCAGGACCCTTGGCAATGCTACCAGCTTTAGCCATTATTTGTTTGTCAAAATAAATCACATTTTGTCAGCCTCATTTTTTTTTCAATTAACTTGTCATTCTTTCACTTTGACTTGACACGCAGCCATCTTTTCTTCATATATTTCTCACTCCGCATTCACCTAGCCATTAAATTTGTTCATGTTGCTTTCGAAACATCTCTCAAGTTCATCATTCCTTCCATTCTTTCCTGAGATTGGTGCCAAAATCCTTTCACTGGTGTGCCCTCGTCTCATATTTCTCTCTCTCTTCTATAATGCAGCATACTATTTTTAGACTAGACATATTAAATCATCTCTCATTTGGTTACAATCTTGTTTAGAACCTTTATTGGATTCCCCTAGGTCTACCATCCATTCTGGCTTCAATTTTTTGTTCTTTCCTTTCACTTAATTGTTCTTTCCCAATTCCTAAGGAAGATCTTTCTTTTTTAAAACTCGTTTTTACACAAATAAATGATGTTCTGTAATTTCCTAATTCCTTCATCAATCAATGGAAATACAAGTTTTTAATCACATCTTTGCAAATGGAGATAATACTGTAAAGAATATGGGAATGTAGGTAGACATCTTCAGATCATAATTTGAATTGTTTTGGGTAAATTCTCTAAAATATGATGACTATACCATCATTCTCAGTGTTTTGGCTTTTTTGAGTTCTCTCAATATTGTTTCTCACAGTGGTTTCATGATTTTATATTCCTACTTACAGTAGGAATAAGAATTCCAATTTCTCACACATTTACAAATACTTGTTCTTGCCTATTTTTATTATTTTTTTTTATTTTCTTGGATAGTAGGTATCTTACAGAATTGCTTTGAAACTCTCTGATGATTAAGGATGTTTCATGCCTTTGGCTATTTGTTCCCATTTTTGGAAAATGCCTATGCCCATTTTTTTAGTTGGGTTATTGAGTTACTGCTTTTTGCCATTGCAAGAATTTTTACATATTTTTAGGCATTAAGCCTTTATTATTTATGAAACAGGTTTACAGGTTTATTATTTACAGATTGCCATTCCACTCTAAAAATGGTCTCCTGGGGCTGGGAAGATAGCTCAGTGGTAGAGCGCTTGCCTTGCATATATGAGGCCCTGGGTTTGATTCCTCAGCACCACATAAGCAAAAAGGAAAAAAGCTGGAAGTGGCGCTGTGGCTCAAGTGGTAGAGCGCTAGCCTTGAGCTGAAGAGCTGAAGAACATTGCCCAGGCCCAGAGTTCAGGCCCCAGGACCGGACCCCCTCCAAAAAAAAAATAGTTTCCGCTCTCAGGTATTACCTACTAGTCTGATTTTGATTTTGATGTCATAATCAAAATAACTTTCCAAGACCAATGGTATAAGGCTTTCTCTTTGTTTCAGAGAAGTTTTATAGTTACAGGTCTTATGTTCATCATTTCAATTCATTTCAGCTGATGTTAATGTTTGGTAAAGGGATTACTAGTTCTTTTGTACATGAATAGACAGATGTCTTATGCCACTTTTGGAAGAGTATCCATTTCCTATTTTGTGATCTTGGCAACCAAGGATTTTGATAGAAATATATTATATCCATGCAACACTTTTAATAGTATCAGCTCTTTTAGTCTATAGCTATTTACTTCTGTCTTTCTTAATTTATTTCAAGAACACTTTGTACTTTTGGTATATATACCCAAACTAAGCTCAGCAAAGCATCTTCTCAATTATTTTATTATTTTGATGCTTCCAAATATTAGATTCTTTACATAGTTTCTTTTAGTGTTATTAGTGTATGGAAACACAATTGATATTTTTATGTTGGATTGCATTTCTGAAACTTTGTTAAATATATTAGTTCTAATGTATATTTTGCAGAAGCTTTAGGTCCTTCTAAACACAAACTAATAATTTGATATCTTTCTTTTTTCTAAAATGTAAGTTCTTACCTCTACAAACCTCTTAGTATAGCTTCTGCTTCATCTCCTAAATCTTTCAGAGTTTGTGCTTCCAATTTATTTTAAAATTATTTTCTTCTCCATTGGTTTCTTCTTTGGCTCACTGTTTTCAAGAATGTGTTGCTTACTTTCTACACAGTTGTGAATTTTTCAGTACCCCTTCTTGTGTTATTCCTTTTTGTTTGATTCAATTGTGGTTGCAAAATATTTTTGGCATATCTCAATCTTCTTAAATTTGTTATGGCTTGCCCTGTAATGTAATATTATCTATTCTGAAGAATGTTCTATGTGTGCTTGAGAAAAATGTGTATTTTGCTGCTGTTGAGATATTATGTATGTATCTTTTTGGCCCATTTCATCTATAGTGTTGTGCAAACTTTCTCTGATTTTTCTGTATGGATGGATGGTCTTATTATTATGTAAAGCAGAGTACTGAAATCCCTTACTACTATTATGTTGCTCCTGTGTCTTCCTGTTTCATTCATTGTTGCTTTGCTATTGGCAGTACGTATATTGATAATTACTATATTCTGGTGAATTGATCCTTTAATCAGTCATTAAATATCATTGTTTCTTAAAATTTTTTGCCTCCATGTACATTATCTGATACAAATATGACCACCAGTACCTTTATTTTTGATTACTGTTTTCATGGAGCCTATTTCATTCAATGCTTTAATTTTTAGCATAGGTATGTACTTAAAATTAATTGAATCTTTATATTATTTTCTTAGTCCATTTTGTTATCTTCAGTATATTGATTGAGGAGTTAAATCCATTTAGAGTTAAGGTTACTGATAAGGAGGTGCCTTCTGTTATTTTAAAGATTCTTTTCTAAATACATTATAACATTTACTGTCCCTCTTCCTTTTGTTTTATCTTTCTTGGTGATTTGTCTATCCTTTCTAGTGATAAGATTTGATCACCTTCTCCCTCTCTCTCTTTGCATCTTCTTTGGGAATTCTCTTTGTGTTTATAATGGGATGCCATAAAATGCATATAGTTATAACGTTAAGTTGATCAAAGAACTTCAATTGCATACAAGTACTCTGTACTGTTATACTGAGATTGTAGGGGTTTTGTAATCCCTTTATTGATACTGTTGTGGGAAGGAATATGGCAGCTCTGGGCCTGTACATTCAATTTCTCAATTAGAGATGTTTGTTTCTTTCCATTTCAGGAGCTCATAAAATCGAGTTCTTTTGAAGTGTCATTATAATGTTGTCAGTTCTCTTGTTCAACAGTAGCAAGTCTTCCTGTTTTCCTGTATCTCATCTGCCACCAGGCATCTAAAATATCCCATCCTGACCTCAGCTTTCCAGTGAGGCTTACCAGTTGTTGTTAGCCCAGAAGAAATCCAGACTACCAGGTGCACATAGTACAGTTTGTTCTCCATCCCAAGGAACATCTTTACATTGACATTTCACCTTAAACCATGCTCATTACAGGAAGTTATCTGCAATTCTTCTGTCATCCCAGAGGCCCCCAGGACTCCAAACTGTACTGGTGTCACCACTGCTCTGCTTTTCTCTTTCCCTCAAAGGAGAATTTAGTAGTCAAAGATTCCTCTATTGTCACTGAGCTTGAGGTTTCTCTTGTAGATAAGTGAAACTGTTCTTACTTATTTCTATGCAGCTGTTTTCAATGTTGGGATTTTCTGTAGGGCTGCAATGTGATAAAGTCACTTTAGCTCTTTATGAAACCAGGGTTTTTCTGGGTGGAGTTGACAGAAATGGGATTTCCAATTCTACCATCTCATGGATGTCATTTCCCTTTGTCATTGAACTTCCTTCTTCAATGGGCAATGCATCTGAGGATTTACAATATCATCTAATCAGTCCTTTCACTGTAACGTGTAGCTTTCTGGCAAGACGTATTTTTAAGTTTCCTCAAGTTGTGAATGACCATGTTTTTTTCAAATTATAATTGATTAAAAGTTATCAAAAGATTCTGTCTTCAGTTTTATGTATTCATTTGGCTTTAATCACTGACTATTGTGAGTTCTTTTTTTCTTTCTTTCTTTCTTTTTTTTTTTTTTGGTTCCGGTCGTGGGGCCTGAACTCTGGACTTGGCCGCTGTCCCTCAACTCTTCAGCTCAAGGCTAGCGCTCTACCACTTGAGCCACAGCGCCACTTCCAGCTTTTTTTTCTTTTTGCTTATGTGGTGCTGAGGAATCGAACCCAGGGCCTTATGCATGCAAGGCAAGCACTTTACCACTGAGCCACCTTCCCAGCCCATGAGTTCTTTCATAATAAGATTTTGACCAAAGAATTTAGCCTATAAAACCTCAATTAAAACTGTATTAAGATTTTCCTTGTGATCAAGTGTGTGGTCAATTTTTGCAAACATACCATATGTAGGGAAAATCTATAGTCTGTACCCAAAGATTGTAAAGACATTTCGATATCCCTGTGATATTAAAAGTACTGAATGTATTATTAAGTCTCTATACCATTTAGATTTTCTACTAGTCTGTTCAATTATTTTAAGACATATCTTTTAAATTGACATAACATATAAATTAAATGTCGATACATTTAGGTAGTTTTAAATTTTTTATTTTATTGTAAAGATGCTGTACAGAGGGGTTACGGTTACATGAGTAAGGCAATGAGCACATTACTTGTTGATCATTGTTACCCCTTCCCTTGTTGCCCCACTATCCCTTCCCTCCCTGACCTCCCACTCCTCCCCCCCTACCCGAAGTTGTAAAGTTCGTTTCCAATATACTGTCCTGTGGGTATCAGTGTTGCAATAGGTCATCCTGTGTCCTTGTTTCACCAATTTGTTATTTCCCTTTCCCTCCCCAGATCAGACAAATGTATATACAAGATGCAAGGTACCAAAATCAAGTACAGTGACAACAGGGGTTATACCATAGGGGAAAGAACATATAAAGGAAACAAAAAAATCACATAGTACATTTAAAACAACAACAACAAAGATAGACCTCTTGTGTCCATATCTTGGGGTTCATGTCACTTAGCATCATCTTATATGGTCATACGTACATAGCTTTTGATTATGCTATATGTATACTAATTATTGCAAGTAAGAGAAACCATGGGACCTAAATTTCTTTGGGCCTGGCTTACTTCACTTAATATGATTTTTTCCAAGTCTTTCCAAATGGGGCATTGTCCTTTGTGATGGAGGCATAGAATTCCATTATAGATATATATCACATTTTCTTGATCCATTCATCTACTGAGGGACATCTAGGTTGGTACCATATCATAGCTCTGGTGAATAATACTGCAATAAACATAGTTGTGCTTGTAGCTTTAGTATAGCCTGGTGTGTGATCATTTGGGTAAATGCCCAAAAGTGGAATTGCTGGGACATAGGGGAGCTTTACCAGGAGTCTTTTGAGGAACCTTTCCAGTGCTGCTTTCCAGAGTGGTTGAACAAGTTTGTACTCCCACCAACAATGCAGTAAGGTTCCCTTTTGGCCACATCCCTTCCAGCGTCTGTTGTTATTTGATTTCTTGATTATAGCAATTCTAATTGGGGTGGGGGAATCTCAATGTTGTTTTGATTTGCATTTCTTTTATGGCCAAAGAGTTGAGCATTTCTTCATTGGCCATTCTTATTTCTTCTTCAGAGAAGTTTCTCTTTAAGTCTTTAGCCCACTTATTTATTGGGCCATTGTTTCTTTGAGGATTTGTTGTTGGGGGATTTAATTTTTTGAGTTCCAGGTATATTTTAGATATGAGGCCCTTGTCTGTTGTATGGCTGGTGAAGATCTTCTCCCATTCCATGGGCTTTCTATTTATCTTGCTAGCTATGTCCTTTGCCATGCTAAGCTCTGCAGTTTCATGCAATCCCATCTGTCCAACATTTCTTTGATTTGTTGTGTTTCTGGCTCTTTATTAAGAAAATTTTGGCCTGTGCCAAGGAGACCTAGTTTCTCCTATTCCTTCTTGGAATGTTTTCAGGGTGTCTGCTTTGACATCAAGATCTTTGACCCATTTGGAGTTGATTCTGGTTCAAGGTGATATAGAAAGATCTAATTTTAGTTTTCTACAGACATTTAACCAATTTTGCCAGCAGATATAGGTAGTTTTATTTCATGTATTTAAATGTATTACTTCCATCTTCCATCTTCAAATTACTTTCCACTCAACTGATGAATGTATCTCTTTTATTAAAGTCACCAGTATTTTATTAAGAAAATCTCTTATTAATGTGGATATTAGTAGTGACCAGAAAAGAGAAAAAGTTAATTGACAAGCAGTGTTTGGAAGTTGTTTATTATGGGGAAAAATGTAGTGCTAGGCCCTGGTATCTCATACCTGTAACCCTATCTATGCAGAAGGCTTAGATCTGAGGATCATGATTGAAGCCAACTGGGGTAGAAAAATACATGAGACTCCTGCCTCTACCACTAAAAAGCCAGAAATGAAGCTCTGTCTCAAACTGTAGAGCAAAAAAGCTCAGAGACAGTACTCAGGTGCTGAGTTCAAGCCCCCAAACTGGCACGAAAATCCATCCATCCATCCATCTATCCATCCATCCATCCATCCATCCATCCATCCATCCATCCATCCATCCATAACTTTTCAAAGAGTAGCTCAGTCATTGGTTTAAGCAATAGAATAGGCTATATATTATGTATAGGTCTTTCAGGTATTCTGAATTTAATTATTTCACCCCCATACTTCTTCCATATGAGCTGCTTTTCAAAATCTCTGCTCAGCCATTGAACATATGGAATGTACAAAGTACGTGTTTGGCATTACATCCATTCCCCAGCCCGATGTCTTCTATAGTTATCAAAGAAAAGAAATTCTCTCTAGATTCTTTAATCCTCAGGTAAATCTGATGCTATAAAGGTATATTCATTATCTTGGCAAAAGTTATAAACTACATTTGGTTACACTTCTGTCACCCGTGAATGAGAGAATATCCAGCAATGTGCATTTCCTCAATGATTCTGATGATCTGTTACTTTTATTACTTTTCTTCCAACCTATTTCCTTCCCTCTTAATATCTGGCAGCACTTCCATCTATATCTAGCACTATAATGAGGGCATATATTTCTCCTGTGAGCCTTGGGTACAGAGATCAAGTAGAGTTCTAGAGATTTCTAAACCAATTCAATTTATTGGTAAGACAACAAAGCACGCACAAAAAATAATGCTTTGAAAATAGATTTTAATGAAATTGATAGTATTAGAATATTTTACTAAATACTTTAGGCTATGTTTATTCCTGCAATATTTTTGTTTGTACAATTTGGAAATACATATGTAATAAGAGTTAAACTTTGTAGTGTATTCAGCAGCCCAATTTATATATTACAATTTCATAGGTTATTTTTATATAAATCACTCATCTGTACGAGTCTGTTATAGTAGATATAACATGAGGCCCAGAAATCTGAGTTTTGAATTCCTTCTTGGGTGATTGATACATGGAAAGTTTGAAGAACTAGTGAGCAAAACCTCTACCAGCTGGAGGGGTTGTGGTCAAAGGGAACCCTACTGCATTGTTGGTGGGAGTGTTCAACCACTTTGGAAAGCAGTATGGAGATTCCTCAAAAGACTCCACATAGAGCTCCCCTATGACCCAACAATTCCACTTTTGGGCATTTACCCAAACGATCTCAAACAAGGCCATACTAAAGCTACCAGCACAACTGTGTTTATCACAGCATTATTCACCAGAGCTATGATATGGAACCAACCCAGATGCCCCTCAATAGATGAATAGGATCAAGACAATGTGATCTATTTATACAATGGAATTCTATACCTCCATCAGAAAGAATGACACCACTCCATTTGTTAGGAAATAAAAGACTTGGAAAAATTATATTAAGTGAAGTAAGCCAGGCCCAAAGAAACATAGGTCCCATAGTTTCCCTTATTTGCAATAACTACTGTATGCCTAGGACAAGCAGAAAAGGTTAAAAGCTATGTACATATGACCAGATAAGATGATGTTAAGTGAAATGAACCCCAAGATAGGGACACAGGTGGTTTTTTTTCTTGCTATTGTTTTTAATGTATTTAAAATGTACTATGTCAACATCAAGTACAGTGAAAACAGGGGTTATACCATGGGGGAGGGACATACAAAGCAACAAAAAATCACGTAGTATCTTATAAATAAGTTAAAAGCAATAGCAAGAAAGAAAAAACCATTTGTGTTCTTATCTTGGTATAATTTTGGGTGGGAAGGGAAAAACAAATTGTTTAAACAGGAATACAGGTTGACCCCTTACAACAATGAGATGTACAAGATGCTATGTAGGGGAAAAACAAAGGAGGCTACAATGCTTGATAAGAAATGTACTCATTACCTTGCCCATGTAACTGTAACCGCTCCTCTGTACAGTATTTTCACAATAAAAAAACTTATTTAAAAAATAAATAAAATGCTATGTGATTTTTTGTTTTTCTTGTATGTTCCTCCCCCACAGTATAACCCCTGTTTTCACTGTATTTGATGTTGGTGCCCTGAATCTTGTATATACATTTTTCTAATTTGGGGAAGGGAAGGGAAATAACAAAATGCTGAAGTAAGGATACAGGTTGACCCATTGTGACAATGAGATGTACAAGACACTATGTTGAAAATTAACTTTACAACTTTGGGGTGTAGGGTGGAGTTAGGGAGGTGGGGAAAGAAGGGATGGTAGGGGAAAACAAAGGAGGCAGCAACAATGCTCAATAGGATATGTACTCATTACCTTGTTCATGCAACTGTAACCCCTCTGTACAGTATTTTTACTATAAAAACATAAAAAACTGTAACAAGCTTTCTGCTTATTTCTTTAAGATTTTATTTACATATTACTTACAGTGAAGATTTTTTACTTTTTTCAATGAACTTTCCAAATGTAGTGGATACTTTAAGTTCATTTGGATAAATAATTGAGCAATCCAATTCTCAAAAGCTTTTATGAAAATTCATTAAACAATCTTAAAATTAGCTATCTATGTAGAAAGAGCTTAAATTCTGATCAACTTATGATTAATATAATATATTCAGAGTAAATAAAGTATTTTAACATCAAGAGTGCAAAATTTATAAGCTATAGTCAACAGGAATACCAAGTCACCTTTTTACTGTATAACATTATAATCCACAAAGAACAGAAGCACATAGCCATAATTCTGATTTAGATGTTGTTACCCCTACAAAGGACATTGATTCCAATCTTTCACATGACAAGATACTCTAACTACTTTTCAAGGAACTAGTGATAATAGAAATTGCTTACAGGTATGGCCAATATAGGATTAGATACCTTGTCACTTACTTATTCTTGAGCCATTAATCCATTCCAATTTGATTTCCTCTTTTAATATTAAAAAATCTTCTGAAATATTTCCAAAGTTTCAGTGTGGAATCATGTATTAATATTTGCAAGTAGGTTTGATTCTGTAATTCAATATGCATATGTGATATGTAGATTTAATTGCAATAGCAGTCTATTGGTACAAAAATACAGCAATCCAAATCACTTAGGTGCAATAAAAACCATTTTTTATCCAGGTTGTACCTATGATGAACTTGATAACTTTACCTATCCTAGTCATCTCAGTCCTGGGTTAGACACTTAGAAAGTTTTAAAAAAGAGAACACTCTACTAAGCTAGAAGATGAATTATTTTCAAGGGAGGACAATCAATTACATTGTTTGAAGAAATTGTACTGAAAATATTTTTATTTTTATTTAGCATATCCACCTGCTTTTAACAAATTATGTGGTCAATGCATAAAATGAGCTATCCAAGGTATCTCAAATGATATTTGTGTACTTAAAATGTAAAATAGCAACTTGATACAGTATTGTTCTCATCGTTCCTATGCACAAAGTTTATATGTTGTACTTGTATTCTCTTTGGGTTCTTTTACAAGTAAATTAATTGGAAATGGTACTACAAATATACTATGCATTTGTGTGAAGTTACTTCTTTGGAGAAGTAACTTGACTTGATATCCCACAAGCATTTTATGGAATGTACTTCATGAGTTATTCTTATATTACTAAGAAGGGCTCTCATCTGTCCAAAAGTACAAATGGTCCACTTCAGTCTCAGATACTCTTCTTACTAATCATTATGGCTAAGTTGAGTAGTAGATATATAAAAGTTTATAGTATATATCCCCCTAAAGAAATATTTGGTCAACTTTGTGAGTTTGTGAGAAATGTAATGGGTCTCAGGCTGAAGACAGTATGGTAAACAAATAAATGATTTATAATGTCTTGAAGACCTGTATTTATTCAGTTTCTTAATTTATATATCTCCAGTCTATACTTCAGTCTATACAACAAGGCTATCATAAAATAAAGAAGATCTTATTTTGGAAAACTGAGAGAAATAGAATAGCTTCAATGCTCAAGGGGAAAATAATTGTTTTTTGGAAATGATTAATTACAAAAGATATTATTTTTCTACACACCAAAAAGATGGTAAAGAAGATTAGTGGGAGAGAGCCTTGTGAGTATAGGAGTATGTAAGAGAGGATTTAGACCTGGTATTGGCCCTTTATAGCAAAAAGGAGTCAAACAATTGTGTATGTGTGAGACAAATAATGAAGGAGATGGGGGGATGGAAGAAGAAGGAAAACTATGAAAAATTAGTACAATAGGCCTAATTGTGGAAATCTTATAAAGTTTGATGTACTTAGAGACAATTAAGAAATCTGGATAACTATAGATTTTATGACAGAAAAAAAATCCAGGAAAAGAGGTAAGGACCAGAAAACAAGTGAAGATTTATCAGTAGAAAAATCACAGAAGAACAAATTGAAAATACTCACCGAGCATATAACAAATGCACAAACTCTCAATGGTCAAGGGAGTATAAATTTATAATCCCTACCATCCTCAAACAGAAAAAAACTGAAGTCTTTTAAAGTAACTATTACAAATATGTATGGATATTACAACAAATACAAGTAAAATTCAAGAGGATCACTAGGGAAATCTTTGGAAAATTATATTTGAGTAAGCTAAAAAGAAGTGGATAACAATATCAATTTATAAGATCTACCAATATTGCATTGTATCCCCCAAGAGGATACAAGCCACCCAAACATTTCTTTAACAATCAATGAGATGGAAATAATAATAAAGAATTTCCCAACAAAGAAAAGACCAAGACTAGGGAGATTCATTGCTGAATCCTACAAGACATTTAATGGAGAACTACAACCAATGTACCTCAAACTATCCCACAGAGTAGAAAGGGAATGGAACACTACTAAACCCATTTTAGGAAGCCAGTGTGACCCTGATACTAAAACCTAATAAAAACATATTTGCTAATTATAGCCTAGTTTTTCCTAATGACTACAGACTCAAAAAAATTTTCAGTAAAATACTTGAAGACCATATTCAACAAAATGAGAAAAAATATGCTATAATGTATATATTTTTGTCTAAGTACATATATCTCTACAGGATTATATTTCTATAAGTCGGGTAGATAGGAATGAAGGATGAATGATTCATATAGAAGAAGATGAGCATGTTTATATTCTTCATATATGTAAATATCTACCTATATAAAGGAAATTTAAAGAAGGAAAGAAGAACAAAAATTAAAGTAGGAAAGAGGATCAAAACATATAGGGAAAGGAATAAATAATTTTTTTAAAAACCCTAGTAAAAATTTCTTTTAAATGCACAGATTCACAACAGCAATGCACCGGGAAGTTAATAAGGCATCAATTCATTGCAGCCACACCTAGCAAAAATAGTTAAGGCTATAAATGTGTTCTTTGATGGTGACCTTTGATTTTTAATTTATTTTTAAATGTTTTTGACTCCTTAGTTTATAATGCATACACCATCTACAGTAATGACCAACACAGTAAAAACTATAGAAATATTTTCACAAAAGATACTCATTTAGAGAAAAAAAACCAAGAAAACAAGGTGACAGGTTTAGCATAGTTTTTTTTTAAAAAAAAAAAACAACAATCAGTTGAGGTTATTATGTTCTGACTGGTGTCAAGGTGGGCAAGGTTTCTGGAAAGTGATTTAAGGAAAGTTTGAAGAAGGATTTCTTTTTCCATATTAGGGATTTGGTAAAACATTTTCCTAGGTAATATATGATATAGGTAATATACATTATATAAAAATATGTATATATTGTATATGTGTATATATAATATATATTATATTACATATAATATATATGACATATGTATTATATTATCTATTATATTTATATATCTCAAAGCTATCATTTAAAAATACATAGCACATATAATATATATATGACATATGTATTATATTATGAACATATTTATATATCTCAAAGCTATCATTTAAAAATACATAGCACATATAATATATATATGACAGATGTATTATATTATGAACATATTTGTATATCTCAAAGCCATCATTTAAAAATACATAGCAGGTTGGCTACTTTTGGTATGAATGAACCCCCAAATATGATACCTGGTGCTATGAGCCCTGTTTGTGTCCATAGACAGTTGAAGAATGGAAGTCTTGGCCATGTTAATGGCATTGTCTTGGTGGCTTTAAATATTTTATTTTGGAAAATTTTATAGGCTTTGAATATAGTTTCCCCATTGTTGTATCTCCTTTCATTCCACATAAGGTTTTGATATTAATAGTTTGGGTGTTAGCCCTTTTTTGTATTCTGTGTTTGCTCAACACATTATTTCTAGACATATTTTTCTAGGACATTGTTTCTCTAGCCTCGTTCTTGATTCCTCCATCTTCTCCACCTATCTACTGAGGAAAGAGGCCAAGAGCATTTGACCTCACTTTGACCTTCACAGTCCTGACACAAACATAAGGCACTTGACACATGTGCAGATCCTGCTTCCCTATCTACCTGCTGTTTAACTGCCACCTATCACTTACTGTGTGTCTAAAGAACTATTTTGTTACTCCAAACCAAAACATTCCTCAAACAGTTCTCATTTTCCCTTCCTCTCAGCCCCCTGGAAACATTATTGTCCTTTCTGTCTTTGTGAATTTGAGTATTTCTCTTATCCTATATAAATGGAATCATATTTGTCTTTCAGTATCTAGCTTATTTTACTTGCTAAAATACTTGTTCCTAGACCTCGGCACTTATGTGGTCATTAGGCCATTGGTACTGACTGAACAGTAGTTCATTGTTTTGACCTACAGAGCTACCCCTTGCTCCTTCTTTCAACTTTCCACCATGCCTGAGTTAAGAAAGGACTGAAATAGAAGGGTTCCTCTATTAGAGTTTATGATGAAGTTGCTACCTGTCTTGAAGCATAGCAATAACTCCACCCTAAAGATGATATTTGGATGCTGGCATTACTGTGATGAGACACTCTGTCAAGAAGTTGTTTACTAGATTTAAAACTGGAAAGTTTGTCAGACCTACTGACCTTTTGGAGTATTTCCCAAAAAGAAAAACGTACTCACATTTCCTAGCAGCGTTAATGTAAATTTAATTACTTGGTGTGCCCGTGGTATAATTTTTCTTCCCTGTAAAGGTAGGTCAGCACATTAGAAAGGTTAAGAATCTCATTCTAATTGAAGACACAAAATATCGTTAATTAAATCCCCACAGGAGCTCCTATGGATTGAACTACATATATTGAACTCATAGAAGATTAAGTGGTATAATCCTTTTAGTTCTCCAAAGGAGTATGTGTAGCATATTTTCTTTTTCAATTATGATATTTAAAATGCACACTTACTTCATTTATTCTAGCTGAGTATAAGATACACATTTCTTTTACAGGAAAATTGTTCCTTCAAATACATATTCCATTAATAATACTAATATTATTAATAGACCATGTAATGTCTTTTCCCCCAAATCAAGATGCCCTGTGGTTAGATTTTCATTTACTGTCTTTCCTAGGACAAAACTATAACCAAGTAATCTTTATAATTTTCAAGTCCCTTTACAACTATAGTCCTTGTGTGGACTATAGTAAAAGGATTTCAGAGTCCCATCAGAGAAATTAACTGGTTCAGTCCTGCTCCTTCTAGCAGAATTGTGCTCATAATGTAGTATATGCAACTTCCCAAGTGTACTTTGAAACAGTTTTACTGTAGGTAAATTCAAAGTATAATTTTACCTTTCTTTATAGCTCCATTTGCCCTCTGGTGATCCATATGAAGTTCAGACAATTCTATATGGTTCTTTAAAAGTTTATGTGGTTTTCCTAGGAAAGAATTTGATATGTCAACAACTGTTATCTGTTGAATATTTTTATTGTAATTTGTAAAGAAGTATTTCCTATAGAACTCTGCTAACTATTTCTGTCACCTATGAAAAGCAAATGTCCTTTCAGGCTTACTGAAAAGATCATTGAAGAGGCTGAAGAACATTTTTCAAAACTGACCACATTCCCTTTCTGTTGGTTCTCCCAAAATGGGAATGTAGTCTCAAACCTTTTCTTTTTCGTTTTATAAAATTTTTTTAATTGTAAAAAATTGTACAGAAGGGTTACAGTTAGATGAGTAAGGTAATGAGTACATTTCCTATCGAGCAATTGTTACCTCCTCCTTTGTTTTTCCCCTATCATCCCTTCCCTCCCCACCTCTCCAACTCCCCCACCCCCTAAGTTGTAAAATTAGTTCTCAACATAGTGCCATGTACATCTCATTGTTACAATGGGTCAACCTGTATCCTTATTTCAGCATTTTGTAATTTCCCTTCCCCTCCACCAATTAGAAAAATGTATATACAAGATTCAGGACACCAACATCAAATACAGTGAAAACAGGGGTTATACTGTGGGGAAAGAACATACAAGAGAAACAAAAAATCACATAGTACATTTTAAATACGTCAGAAACAATAGCAAGAAAGAAAAAACCACTTGTGTTCCTATCTTGGGGTTCATTTCACTAAACATCATCTTATCTGGTCATATGTACATAGCTTTTGACCTTTTCTGTTTGTTCTCAACTTATACTATTTATTGTAAATAAGGGAAACTATGGGACCTCTGTTTCTTTGGTCCTGGCTTACTTCACTTAATATAATTTTTCCAAGCCTTTCCATTTCCTAACAAATGGGGCAATGTCATTCTTTCTGATGGAGGCATAAATTCCATTGTGTATATATACCACATTTTCTTGATCCATTCATCTACTGAGGGGCATCTGGGTTGGTTCCATATCTTAGCTATGGTGAATAATGCTGTGATAAACATAGTTGTGCTGGTAGCTTTAGTACGTCCTTGTTTGTGATTGTTTGGGTAAATGCCCAAACGTGGAATTGTTGGGTCATAGGGGAGCTCTATGTGGAGTCTTTTGAGGAACCTTCATGCTGATTTCCAGAGTGGCTGAACAAGTTTACACTCCCACCAACAGGACAGTAGGGTTCCCTTTTGGCCACATCCCTTCCAGCATCTGTTGTTATTAGATTTCTTGATTATAGCCATTTTAATTTGGGTCAAGCAGAATCTCAGTGTTGTTTGGATTTGCATTTTTTAAATTTTTTTTATATTTTTCATTTTTTAAAATTTTTATTGTGAAAACACTGTACAAAGGGGTTACAATTACATGGGAAAGGTAATGAGTACATTTCTTATCAAGCATTGTCAAGCATTGTTGTCTCCTCCTTTGTTTCCCCTTCCCATCCCTTCCCATTCCAGATGGATGGAACCAACCCAGATGCCCCTCAGTAGATGAATAGATCAAGAAAATGTGGTATTTATACACAATGGAATTCTATGCCTCCATCAGAAAGAATGGAATTGCCCCATTTGTTAGATAATGGAAATACTTGGAAAAAATTATATTAAGTGAAGTAAGCCAGGCTCAAAGAAACAGAGGTCCCATGCTTTCCCTTATTTGCAATAACTAGTATATGTCTGAGACAAGCAGAAAAGGTCAGATAAGTTGATGTTAGGTGAAATGAACCCCAAGATAAGTAGTCAAATGTTTTTTTCTTTCTTGTGATTGTTTCTAACATATTTATAAGATGATTTCTTTGTTGCTATGTATGCCCCTCCCCCACAGTATAACCCCCGCATTTCTTTTATGGCCAAAGAAGTTGAGCATTTCTTCATGTATCGATTGGCCATTCTTATTTCCTCTTCAGAGAAGTTTCTCTTTAAGTCTTTAGTCCACTTATTTATTGGGCAGTGGTTTCTTTGAGGATTTCTTGTTGGGAGATTTAGTTTTTTGAGTTCTAAGTGTATTTTAGATATGAGACCCTTGTCCAATATATGGTTAGTGAAGATCTTCTCCCAATTCATGGGTTTTCTATTGATCTTGCTAGCTATGCCCTTTGCCATGCTGAAGCTCTGCAGTTTCATGTAATACCATTTGTCCAACCTTTCTTTGATTTGTTGTATTTCTGGGTCTTTATTAAGAATAAAGTTTCTCCTATTCCTTCCTATAATGTTTTCAGGGTGTCTGCTTTGACTCTAGGTCTTTGATCCATTTGGAGTTGATTCTGGTGTAAGGTGATATATAAGGATCTAGCTTTAGTTTTTCTTTTAAGGGAAATCTGTGTGTGTGTGTGTGTGTGTGTGTGTGTGTGTGTGTGTGTGTGTGTGTGTGTGTGTGTGTGTGTGTTTTATATGGAGGAGGGACGTGATTTGGATTTCTGATCAGAATTGCTTAGTTCTACCTATCTTGAGTTTTCCAATTTGCTGAGCTAAAGAACCCTGCTCTCAGCTTGCACACTCCACTTGTTACTCCTTCAAAGTCAGAAGCAGAAAACATGTGTTTAGGGTGCTAGATCTACTGAGAAAGAGAAAGTATCTGCCCTTTGGCTCACTCAATACATAATCTCTCCCACAAAGGGAATATGGGACAGCAAGTCCTAGACATTTTGTTCATCAAACAAAGGGTTAAATGAGAATTAGTTCACTACAAAAATATTTATTTCCCCAAACTTCCTGGAAAGTAGTGCTTGCCTTTTTTTGTGACAGCACATCTCAGAAGGGAAATAATAGTCCCCTTAAAGAGGAGCCATCAACGAGCATCTCCTTGTTTGCATCTCTGTTTAATATTTTATTACATCCTTCACAAAAAAAACATCTAATTTATGTTATGACCCGTCACTCTTGTGCATGCATTTTCTCCACCCCTACCCTTTTATTCTGTGCCTCTGACTGGTTATTACATGTCCTTTTAGAATCCACTTCAATCATCAATTCCTTTCTTGACGTAACCAGATAGACCTGCCTTTCTCAGTTCATATGTCCTTACGGTATCTTATCCTTATTGTACTAAATTTTACTGAAGTATAATGTGTGGGAGAAGAATGTTGTGATACTATTTTTGTATTTAGATTTAATGGAGAATGGACAGCTGTGCCAAAAGGTGATTGGGAAAAATAGGTATGATCCAATGTAATGAAATGAAAGGAGAATGTTCAGCAACTTCTGTCTGTTCAGATTCTTCCTGACCTCTTGAAATGCCATTCCATCTTTCTATGTACAAAGCTGGATTCTTTCTTAATGGGGTTCAATCTACTATCAGACAAAGAAGCTGAAGGAATTATCTTTATCTCTTGAGCGAAAGGATGTCTAATTTCTATGACCCAAAGAATCCTGGTTTTCATGGTGGAGAATTAAAGGTAGTAGAAAAGAGAGCAGGACATGGTCAGAGAGATCTTTATTCTAACGTGACTTCTGAGGTCTTCCAATGTGTTTGTTTAAAGCATTCAACATTTAAAGTATTATGTCAAACAGTATACTTTGGAGTATCACTTTCTAAGTCCCAACAGCTGTAATTATCTTGAAATGTGTGTATCTCCCTACTAGGTTGTAAGAACATTAAGAATTATTGGCAAATGATGTGCTTATAAATGAGTGACTGAATGGCTAAACTGTTAGAAACCATACAAGGCAAGAGTTCTAACAGTGTTATTGCTCATTCTTTCATTTAATGAATAAAAAATTATATAGCTTTCATAATTATCTATATCTATCTATCTTTTATATACTATAATTTAATGCAATCAATTCATTGTTATCAGATCGATTTGCATGTCTTATTGAACTTGACCTGAGGTAAACCTAAGAAAGCAAGCATGGTTCTTGTTCATAGGAACGTATGTAAAATAGAATATTTCTGTAGAATGTACCTGTGACAATTGCAATGAGCACCAACTGAAGATAAAAGAAGATTGTATACTAAGATATGCTGCAGTCCACAGGTGGGAAGAACAATAGTTTGTGTGATTCTGTCTGACAGACGTGTAGGTATTCTGGGAATTAATTGTAATTGTTAATAGTTGATAAGTAGTGAGTATTCACTGTAGACATGGCAGTGACCTGATTACCTCTGATTTCACTCATATACCACTCATGATGAAGCTGTCTCACAGAAGAGAATATGGAACGTAAGAAAAGGCTCTTAACTTGGTGGCCCTAAAAAGCTTGAAGTTTAGTCTATAATTGTGGCTTCATCAGGCTTGTGTTTTATACAGGTTAGTAACTGCCATCCAAACATCATTAGTGGTAGTTAATATTAGTAGTTAGTAGTAGTTATCAGTTTTATATAGAGACAATTTATATGTAAGTAATAAAAGATCAAAGATATAGTAAGGGAGAAATGCCAGCTTGGGTGATTCATTTTGTCCTGCAGAATTAAGATCATTGGGGCTAGGAAGGTGGCTCAGTGATAGAGTGCTTGCTTTGCATGCATGAGGCCCTGGGTTTGATTCCTCAGCATCACATAAGCAGAAAAAAGCCAGAAGTGGTGCTGTAGCTCAAGTGGTAGAGAGCTAGCCTTGAGCTGAGGAGCTGAGGAGCTGAGGGACAGTGTCCAGGCCCAGAGTTCAGGCCCCATGACCAACAAAAAAAAAAGAAAGGAATTAAGATAATCATAATACCAATGTGATAGGTTTTAGAAACCATTGTTTCCACTTACTAGAGAAAACATTCAGTAGGGAGTACAAAGAGATTTGTGGGGGACACAAATGATTCAGTGTATAACAAATTGGAGTATTCAATGTGTCTTTTTTGTTTTGTATCAGTACTGGGACTTGAACTCAGGGCTAGGCACCATCCTTTAACCTTTTTCACTCAAAGCTGGTGATCTACCACTTGAGCCATACCTCCACATTCAACTTTTGGGTGGTTAGAAGTTGGCTCAGTGGTAGAGTGCTTGCCTTGCATGCCTGAAGCCCTGGATTCGATTCCTCAGCACCACATAAGCAAAAAGAAAAAAGCCGGAAGTGGCACTGTGGCTCAAGTGGTAGAGCGCTAGCCTTGAGCTGAAGAGCTGAGGCCCAGAGTTCAAGCCCCACGACCGGACCCCCCCCCCCCAAAAAAAAGAGTTTCCCAAACTTTACTGCTGTCAGATCTCAGACTCCTAAGTAGCTAGGATCACAAGCATGAGCCATTGGTGCCCAGCTAAAGACCAGCAGTTTTGCAAATTAAAACAATAAGTTTTAATAGGGTTTTTTGTTTGTTTGTTTGTTTTTTTTGCTGGTCATGGGGTCTGGACTCTGGGCCTGGGTGCTGCCCCTCAGCTCTTCAGCTCAAGGCTAGCACTCTACCATTTGAGCCTCAGCGCCACTTCTAGCTTTTTCTGCTTATGTGATGCTAAGGCACTGAACCCAGGGCCTCATGCATGCAAGGCAAGCTCACTACTACTGAGCCATCTTCCCAGCCCCAAGTTTATAGTTTTTATGATACCACAATTCTTCAGAACTGATATTCTTCTTAGGCATTCTTTAAAACTAAAATAAGTATTGACATCTATTGGTCAGCAAAACTGACCTTGAAATGCCATAATACTCTAGGTACCTCAAAGTGTATATAAATCAACACATACTTGGCATAGATTAACATTAAGTGCACTCCAATATTCTTTTGTTTAAATTTTATTTTATTGTAAAGATGCTGTACAGAGGGGTTGCAGTTCCATGAGTAAAGCAATGAGCACATTGCTTGTCAATCATTGTTACCCCTTTCCTTGTTGTTCTCCCACTATCCCTTCTCTCCCCCACTTCCCTCCCTTAATCTCCCCCACCCCCTGCCTGAAGTTGTAAAGTTTGTTTCCAATGTCCTGTGGATATCATTATTGTAATGGGTCCCCCTGTATCCTTCTTTCAGCATTTTGTTATTCCCCTTCCCCTCCCCTGAGTAGACAAATGTAAATAGAAGATTCACGGTACCAAAATCAACTACAGTGACAACAGGGGACATACCATAGGGGGAATAGAGATTAAAGATAATATCTGGAAAATAGAGGAACTATAAATAAAAACATTTGTTTCATATGAATTATAATAGCTAATTATCAGGTACTCACTCTGTGTGCCACACATTTAAGTTCTTCACATACATCCACCCAGGCATGTTCACAGTAAGCTCTTTTCACAGATACAAAACAGGAAACACATAAAGATTGAGTTATAAGGGAGACTCCTTAGCACCAGGGCAAGAGCTATGGAGGCTGAATATTGCTCATCTTGTGAGAGCCCTGGCTCTGTTTTGTCATGAAAAAGTCAACAGCATTCTCATCTACCAATGATAAAACTATGCTAATAGTAGAATGTGATGACATTAATTGATAACCATGAGATTATTCAATGGAAAACAAAATGGAAAACAAAAACAATATATATATATACATATATATATATATATATATATATATATATTCAATGCTTCATTCAAGATATCTCAAGTAACTGCATGATCCAGCCTTGTGTTCTGTTGAGGTCACATGGGAAAGTGGAGCTTTTGTTACCTTGAATCCTAACCAGAATAACATATGTCAGTAAAGCTAAAAAAAATATGAAGATAATTGAAATCTTATGTTTCTCTTAAATTCAAATGCTTTGTCAGGAAATCAGATAATCATAGTATATAATCGTAGAGATGATACTCAGTTAATGACATATGTGGTCCTTCATATTTAATGTTACATGGGACACATTTTTTTCTTGCTTATCATGTACCAGATAACCACAAGACTGCCCAGAGTTAACTCTTTCGTGAATCATATGACTCAAGTACAGAATGCAAATGCCCTTGACCTCTATTTTTTTTTCTTTTATCTTTTTGTGAGGAGTTGGCAGTAGGGTTTGAACTCAGGGTCTTGTTCTTGTTAGGCTACACAACACCAGTGAACCAACCTATATCCTTACTTTTTACATCTTATTTTTAGGATAGGGTCTCTCTAACAGCCTGGGTGTAACATCTGTTGATTGTGGTTTTCCTAGTGTCACTGGAATGACAGGAATATATCACCATGTTCACCTTCCTTCTGTGGAGGTGAAGTATCAGGGACTTCTCAGTTTTCACGTAGCTTGGAATAGCAGGTACAACTACATGCACTTATGGGTTGAGTAGGAGTCTTGTAATTTTTCAGCCTTGACTGAACTTCAAATGCTATCCTTCCATTCTAAGCATTCCAAGTAGCTAAGCTAATAGGAATGAGCCACCTATGCCTGAATACTTGGCTTTTGATTCATATACATAGCATTTTCTTATTCAGTGTTCTTACATTTTGGTAACATTCTTTGACTTACAAGAAAATTCTTCCTATTTTTTCTGTCTCCCATTGTTTGTGTTGAGAAATTAAAAATGGATGCACATCATGGGTATAAACATAAAAGTAATACTACAAATAGATACTTCTGTATAAAGTGAGACCCATGACTTAAGTTTCAAAGTGAAATCAGATAATAACCCAAACTACTCATGTCTAAAACCCTTGTGACTTCTTACCAGAACTCGAATCAATACCTTTCTCCACTTCTCCATTCTCTTTTAATTAGAACTGTGCCTCTCTAAGCAGTAGTGTTCGAAAGAAATAAGTAACTATTCTTATGTAAGCTTGTGTGTTTTTCTCTAAGCAGTAGTGTTCGAAAGAAATAAGCAACTATTCTTATTCAAGCTTGTGCGTTTTTCTGTTTTGTTTCATTACAAGTTGCAAGAGCATTATTTTTCCACAGGAAATGTGCCAAATCTCAGCTACATTATTGGTTAAATAACTTTTATGTGTTGGGCATGGGTGTCTTTCCTCCCTCCCACCAGCTATAACACTATTTTTGTGGGAGAAAATGTTGTGTTTTCCACACAATCAATTTTCAAATTGGAGCATCACTTGTTTGTCAAAGAAGAACTTCTGGTATGGGATTCTGACTCTGTCCCTGTGTTCCTCAATATGTAATGATAGTTCAATGTGTTTGACCAAAAACTCTTAACTCTTCCTTCTCCTCTCTCAGCATATCATATATCATTTCTTACCCAAGCAGTAGTTAAGAGACCCTTTGCATATGGCTTTCATTCCAATAATGTGGACTTGGAAATATAGGTTTCATCTTTAGTCATTAGTAATAAATATTTTATATGGATCAAGAAAATGTGGTATAAATACACAATGGAATTCTATGCCTCCATCAGAAAGAATGGCATTGCCTCATTTGTTAGGAAATGGAAAGAATTGGAAAAAATTATATTAAGTGAAGTAAGCCAGGCCCAAAGAAACATAGGTGCCATGGTTCCCCTTATTTGCAATAAGTAGTATATGTCTGAGACAAGCAGAAACAGTCAGATAAGTTCATGTTAGGCGAAATGAACCCTAAGATAAGGATTCAGATGTTTTTTCTTTCTTGCTAATTTCTCTAACATATTTATAAGATATTTCTTTGTTGCTTTGTTGCTTTGTCCCTCCCCCATGGTATAACCCCTGTTTTCACTGTATTTGATGTTGGTATAATTTGTGGAGGGGAAGGGAAAGAACAAATTGTTTAAATAGGGATACAGGTGGACCTATTGCAACAATGAGATGTACAAGATGTTAGGTCAAAAATGAACTTTACAACTTTGGCAGGGGGGAGCAGGGGTGGGGGTATGGGGGGGAGATGGGAAGGGATGGGAAGGGGAAACAAAGGAGGAGGCAACAATACTTGATAAGAAATGTACTCATTACCTTGCTCATCTAATTGTAACTCCTCTGTATGGTATTTTCACAATTAAAAAATATTTTATATGGAAAAATCCTAATTTTATGTAAATTTAACTCTTAAATAACCAAAGTCCTTAGAAACTTGTTTGGTGTTTTAGCCAAACATGTATGTGTGTATGTATATATATAATATATTCATAAATATACATGCATATTTACATATATAGATATACATACATTTGTATATATATATGTATATACACATTGTATCTGTGTGCAAATATGTGTGTATATACATATAATTCATATGTGTATACATGCGCATACACATTGTTTATATAAATACAGATATATATTTATACCAATATGTGACTGAAATATATGCTTAAAATTGTCATATGCCATATATATGCCCAAATATGCATATGCATATGAATATGAATATATTCATTTATGAACATGTGTACATGTATATTATGTATTTATGTATACATTTGACTATATGCAAATATATATAAACTTTCATTATGCTATTGTCTCTACTCTTTTGCTTTAAACTTAACCAGATATTTCTAAATTACTTAATAGGGCATTTTGGAAAGAGTCACAAATAGATTTTAACTCAGTTATTCAATTTATTAACCCATATGTAAGTGAATTAATACAATAAGCCATCATTCATTGATCCACTTGTATTAATACAGTCATTTAAAATAATTGTTTGGGTTTAGTGAACATATTTCAGGTAGGTAGAAGTGAAAGTGAAAGCTCAGAGAAGAATGTTTAGCATGAATTCATGTGGGAGATGTTGGACATTGGATGAGGATAGGAGTGTCCAAAAGAGAAATTGCTGGATTCCAGATAGAGTTTGAGGGAAAAGCTGCCAGGAACCAACAACAATTCAGAGATTTTTGCTTAAACAATGAAAAAAAAAAACAAGTTTCTGCAACGCCACATGAAGAGTAAGTGAGCCTATATTGAGTGCCAACCATTTAGTTTCATTTGTTTGGAAATTCTTAGGGACCTTCGGGACAGAAAATGGAAATATGGATGTTAAAAATTCATGACCAAGAGGCTGATGCAGCAGAGATGTAAGACAAAGCTTCTTCTGCAATGGTGAATGTACACATTCTTGAACACCTCTAAGACTGGGTAACAGTGGTAGGCTACTACACACAGTACCCTAGAAAAAGAACAGAGTAATATTAGAACATGTTCCTCTGATGTTCGAATCACTGAGTCAGTGAATTAAACCATCAATGATTGAGTGTTTTTGTTCTATTTTTCTTTTATAGAAGAAATCATGTAACGTGGGAATAAGCTTGTCACATAATAGTGACAGTTGGTGAGCAGATGAATTAAAAATATAATTAAAGGGAGAATCAAATAACTTCTCAACAATGATAGTTACTATTTGCTGAGAATATAATAAAGGCTTGGTACTCTAATAAAGCATAACATATATATGTGTGTGTGTGTGTGTGTGTGTGTGTGTGTGTGTACATGCACATACATATGTATATAGTCCACACAACAGCCTCACACAGCAAAAACTGTCCATTTTATAGATGAAGTAACTGAGAATTACACTGAGTGGCCCAAATCATATACCCTGGCAAAGACTAGATCAGAGTTCAGAAGCTGAGTTTACAAGTCCGTTCTTACCCATTGTGGAGAAATGCCTCATAAACCATAGTGTTTCTGTCCTGCTTTTCAGTGGGAATATGGATTCACTAAAAACTTGATGTTATTTTTTAGATGGTGCCCTTTCTATCTACATTCAATGATCTCCAGTTCCCTACCAACATAATCCCACTGATAAAATCTGTCTCTGTCTCTCTGTCTTTCTGTCTCTCTGCCCGTCTGCCATGTGAAGGTGCAGCAGGAAGGAGGCCATAAAAGATCATGTAGACATCCCTCACCAGAACTTACCCATTCTAGTATCACAACTTCTTAAAGCTCCCATCTCTAGAATTTGGAGAGAATATTCTGCTTTGTAGGATATCTAGTCTGTGGCATTTTGCTATGCAGCCTCAGTTGATAAATGCACCTAGATAATTACATAGTTTACCTCAGTAGTCAAGCAAATCTTCTGCCATGTACTGCATTACAATTCTACATACAATTCTGCATACATTGAGAGCTCTTACAAGTTTACTAAATATTTTAAAATCTTTTTTTCTCCTTTTATGTGCTCAAGATAAAGATCTTGTGCAGTATATATGGCTTATATATCATGAATGGCTCAATAATGAAAACAACCTATCTCATCTTACCCTTGACACATGGTAGAGGTAATCCTGCTAGTTTTAAATGTCTTGCTCTTTCCATGATCATAAGACTGAGGCGTCTTTCTACATGTCAATCAAACTGTGACTCAGGAGAAAGATAATAAACACAGTGATTAATGGCATACATGCTGGATTTATACTCTGAGTCACTACTTCTGCCCTATTACATTAGAAGATTTTTAATAATTTTGCCTCTTTCTCTTATCCAACAGAGCAACAAAACTACGTGTGATAATTAAATGAGTTAATTCAGGAAAACACTTAAAACAGTGCTTAGTACATGGAGAACATGCTATAAACATTAGGAATATTGAATATTATGTTATTTAATGCATTTCTTCTTTTTGGGAGGGTACTCCAGGATTTGAGCTCAGTGCTTTCTGCTTGCCAGAGATGTACTCTAACATTTGAGCTATGCTCCTACGTCCTTTTGCTTAGTGTTTGAATAGGGTCTTATTTTTTTTTTCCCAGTCAGCTTTGGATTTCAGTCCTCCTTTTGAAGCCTCCAGATTGCTGACCTGACCAGTGCATACCACCATACCTGGCTTATTGGCTGAGATCCAGTTTATTGGGTTAGATGGAGGTTTTTATTTTTGCCAAGTCTGGACTTGAAGCTGATCAATCACTGCCTCCCAGGTAACTAGGATTGCAGATGTGGGGAAACTTACTAGTCTATTTGGTGCATTTCTATGAAGTGTGTGTCGTTTAGTACTTTATACTGAAAAAGTAAGAAATCACTAGATAATTTCCTCCTCTTTATCTATTGTTTTGTTCCAAACAGATAGTTGCATATGGTATTTATCATCATCTATTTTATTAGAACTCCAAAGATTAATTCTCCCTAATTTCTCTTCTGTCCAGGGTGAGATATATTAGTAATCAATTATGGTCTCATCTAATCATCCTCATTATAGACTGCTTGGCAAAAAACACAACTAATCTCTCTCTTTCCACCTTTGCCCTCTTTCTCTCTCTAGATACATTTTTTTATTGCTTAACATTTAATCATCATGAAATAAATCCTTCTCTCATTAACAAACAAATTTATCTCCTTAGAGATCATTATTTACTATTAGTAGCTTTCTACTAATGAAGCCAATTCTTTAGTTAGTTTTTACTTATCCATGTTATTCTGTAGCATGTTCTCACAAAAACTGAAATCATTTGCTCTTATTCTCATTTTTCTTCTGAACTATGTGTTTTGCTTGTGTTATCCTCAGCATGCTAAAGTTAGAATCTTTCTAATTTTGAAACTAGTCTTTTAATAGTATTTTTAACCCCTGTCACTTTCTAAGAGTGCCAAGTTAGAAAATCTTGACAGAAGATGGAACATCACAGTCTATTTTGGGCTTTAGCAGGTATGGATGGATGGAATTGCATTTTAGCAATAACTTGTCATTTTAGAATGGAAAAACAAAAGATAATTCAAAATGTTCTATGAATAGTTTTAACACAGAACCTCAAGTATGTACCTTCTTTGTGATTTTTAACACTGAGAACATAGCAGGTAATAGAATGATCTCTTGAATGAGCTTGCCCAAATTCATAACTGACCCTTCCATGACCTAGCTTTTTTTTTCTTTTTTTCTTTTGGTCTATTGTGGGGCCTGAATTCTGGGCCTGGGCGCTGTCCCTCAGCTCTTCAGCTCAAGGCTAGCACTCTACCACTTGAGCCACAGTGCCACTTCCGGCTTTTTCTGCTTATGTGGTGCTGAGGAATCAAACTCAGGGACTTATGCATGCAAGGCAATTACTCTACCACTGAGCCACCTTCCCAGGCCCATGACCTAGCTTTAACTCCCTTTGATCTCTGTTTCTTCTTTATACCATCATAAGACTGTTAGGAGGATAAAGTAAACCATGTATACACTACAGATGAGGATATGTTAGAGCATGCTGAAAGATAACCTTGAATCTCACTTACAGAATCTCATCCCCTTCTCATCTACCAGAGTCTCATGGCTTTTCTTTCATTAAGTCATCTTCTAATTCCCAAGGTTGAACCTAACGATAGCCATGAGTAAAAGTAGGCTCTGAGTTTCAGATTTCTTCACTTTATACTGTAGGAACATCAAGAGCAAGAAGGATACAGCCATTGGAGTCTGGAGTTGGTTTCTGAATATTAAGCAATGAAACCTATAAGGACGGACATTAAGACAAAGGTAAATGCCATAATCAGGAGATAATAGGGAGAGGAAAACCAGGTAACTTGATGTAGAGATCTGTAGAGTGAAAACTGGAAATAGCAAAATAACTTGAAGTCAGGCTTTATGCTCAAGGCTAAAAATAGCTGCCTGAGCACCTCAATTATCTAAAGATTACTCTGTGAATTCCTTAAAGATGTGCTCAATCTGTTCAGTGAGATAGTCTGATAATTTGCTAATCAACTGATGACTTGACAAAAATAGCGTTATCTATTGAAAATTTCCAGGTAAATCCAACCAAGATTACTGAGGAGTTGGTCCAGGGTCTAGGACTTCTCTATATTGGTGATTTCTCTAATTAGACAGCCAGGTTGTTCTAAATCTCAAGAAGTCACATGCAGAATGTCTACGACAGTATTGTTAACAGAAAAGTATCTTAATAAATGTATCAATCCATTCCTCACATCATAGTGACTTGTTCATACCTAGCAAACAATAGATAACATTCAGAAATGCCTGAAGCATAACTCCTTTCTTCTCCTTCTCCTTCTCCTTCTCCTTCTCCTTCTCCTTCTCCTTCTCCTTCTCCTTCTCCTTCTTCTTCTTCTTCCTCTTCTTCCTCTTCTTCTTCTTCTCCTTCTCCTCCTCCTCCTCCACTTCCTCCTCCTTCTCCTTTTTCTTCTCCTTCTTCTTCTCTTTCTCCTTCTCCTCCTTCTCCTTTCCTTTCTTTCTTGAGCCAGTCCTTATACTCAGGGCCTGGGCCTGGGCACTGTCCCTGAGCTTTTGTACTGAAGACTAGCACTCTTCCACCTGAACCACAGCTCTACTTCTGGGTTTTTTGAGAAGAATTAGAAATAGGAGTCTCATGGACTTTCAAACTTTCCTGCCCATGCTAGCTTTGGACCTCTATCTTCAGATCTCAGCTTCAAGTAATTAGGATTACAATTGTGAACCCCTGGCACCTTACCCAGCAGCATTATTTCTTTTAAGGACGGATTACAGACTCCACAGACATGGAAAACCTGTAGAACCAAGTTGAACTTGATTCAAATCCTGGATGGATTCCAACTAAGCTATTTTAGGGGGAACATTTTAGTTCCTTTTGGTCTTCTTTTTTTGTCTGTACAATATTAGTAATAACATTAAGAAGTTATCATAGATAGGAAAGCAAATCAGATAGCATTAATAATCCACATGTACCTATCTGTGTGACTTTGGAGAAGACACATGAACTTTCAGTGCCTCAGTTTGACCATTTACCAATGAAGGATAAGAAGATTGTTTACCCTATAGGATTACATACCATAACATGTATATTATAAACATGTATGTGACAAAATATACCTCATTTAGAGAAGGCATAAAATATGACACGGAGGTTAGGATTCAAGAATCAGCCTCTGGCTGAGGGTTGCTGTTAGGTGATGATGAAAAGAAAGAAGGACCCCTGCTTTCACTGTATTTGATGTCAGTATAATTTGTGGAGGAGATGGGGAAAAACAAGTCGTTTAAGGATACAGGTGGACCTGTTGCAACAATGAGAAGTACAAGTTGTCATGTCCAGAACGAGCTTTACAAAGTTGGTGCGGGGGGGGGGGGGGAGGAGGAGGATTGGGTGGGGGGGGAGGCTGGGAAGGGATGTGAAGGGTAAACAAAGGAGGAGGCTGCAATGCTTGATAAGAAATGTACACATTATCCTGCCCATGTAATTGTAAACCCTCTGTATAGTATGTTCACAAAAAAAATTAAATTAAATTAAATTTTAAAAAAAAGAAAGAAGGAAAATGGATAGTTTCAGAAGCCCTTGCAGTTTGCTCTTATAGTTCTATGTTGGTAGGGTGAGCAGTACAGTTGAATCCTGTGCTGTGATTCTACTGCCAGTTTCTTCCAAAAGGGGGATAGGATAGGGGTTATTTTGGAACCTTTGTCCCTCTTGCTTCAAATAAGTGATCATTTTAGCTCCAGTGTGTTCACACTTAAAGGGAGTGATTGTATGACTTGATTTCTGAATTTCATGTAGTTCCAAAATTTATTCAATTTGTACCTTACACAAGCCCATCTCTCACTATTTGTCATACATCTTAAGAAACAACTTTTTAAAACATAGTCTTAGAAATGTTTTATAATTGGAAAGATTAGCCCAGATCCTTGCAAGTCAAATATTTATATGCATTGAAAACATGGTAGGTAAAATAGAATTATAAGTCTGTATGTTGCTCTATTATTAGCTCAATTTCTGCCTTGCAGAAGCATTTTAGCATTCACATTTTAGCCTTTCCTATTTTAAATAATTTTTAACGCTTGCTTTTCTCTTTGTGAACTTCTCACTTTTTTCCCCTTCTCTGTACCTAAAACAGATGTTCTAATATCCAAGCATAAAGCTATATTGTTTGATGTAGGTGGAGAAAAGAGAGAAAACAGCAGGAATCCTATCTTACCTCATTGTGTTATCAGGACATTTTGAAGTATTATTTGGATTGCCTTCTTTGAAAAAGATGTCCAAGGTCAAATGTTACTTACTTTCTGCTTTTCATTGTGAAATTACAATTCCATTAGACTCTTGGAAAAAGACTCTCTGCTTATTGTTTCTTGTTTTTGTCATTGAAAGTTTCTTAAGAGCTGCACAAACTCCCTGAAAATCTAAACAGGACAGAACTAAATTACATATTTTAAAGCCCAGTATTACAATTATGCTAATGTAATTAAGCTTCATGAATATAGTATGCAAATAAAATTGTCAAGAACTATACCAAATAGAATTGTTCTTAAGATAGAAAGGTTTGGTTTTGAAAGTCTTACGAAGATCATCATTTCATAAATTCTTAAGCAGAGTAGCCTCTCCCAAGGCTAAATATATTTTAAATACATCATTGCCAATTCCTCAAGAATTTGCACAATTTTTTTCTTGGAAGTGACACATTTTGATGTAAATGGTATTTGATGTTGGTCTAATTTGTGGAAGGGAAGGGGAAAAACAAATCGTTTAAATAGGGATACAGGTGGACCCATTGCAACAATGAGATGTACAAGTCGTTATGTCGAAAACGAACTTTACAACTTTGGTGCGGGGAGCGGGGGAGAGCGGGGAGGATTGGATGGGGGAGGGGGGGAGGATGGGAAGGGATGGGAAGGGGAAACAAAGAAGGAGGCTACAATGCTTGATAAGAAATGTACTCATTATCTTGCCCATGTAATTGTAACCCCTCTGTACAGTATTTTCACAATAAAAAATAAGGTTTAAGAAATCAATTTAGGCAAATGTTTAAGTATTATATCTTTAACAAAAACAGGAGTTTCTCCAATTAGAAAGTAAATAAGATGCGCTATCTATTTTGGAAAGCAGCTTAATATTTTATTTGTTCTCAATAAATATGGTAACCAAGAAGCTGTTATGAGCCATCAGTTGTGACATACCTTTAGTGGTTATTGTCTGAGGTTTAAAAGAGGTGAGAAGAACTGAGGTTTTGTTCACATTGCCTGACCCTTCCTGCTCTCTTTGCCCCAGCCCCTGTGTCAGAGTATTTTCTATGACTCCTCTTCTGCTACTCATCTACTGCACCCTCCCCTGTTTGTGTCCCCAGAGACCTTGCCAGAACAATCTTGAAGGAATTAAATATGGACAGAAAGGACTAAGTTGTCTCTGGTTTGGATTTTTTAATATATTTTATGGTCACATAGAAAATTAATACTCCAGCTGGGCACCGGTGGCTCATGCCTGAAATCCTAGCTACTCAGGAGGCTGAGATCTGAGGATCGTGGTTCAAAGCCAGCTGGGGCAGGAAAGTCTGTGAGACTCTTATTTCCAATAAAAACCACTAGCAAACCAGAAGTGGCACTGTGGCTCAAGCCGTAGAGTGCTCGCCTTGAGCTGAAGAGTGCAGGGACAGCGCCCAAGCCCAGAGTTCAAGCCCCACGACTGACCAAAAAAAAAAAAAAAAAAAAGAAAGAAAGAAATTAATACTCTTTCCAAAATCAATAAGCAGAGAAAACTGAACAAAGAAGTGCAAGAACCAAAAAAACAAAAAAACAAAAAAACCTTTAACCCTATGAGGAGGAAATCACATTTGAGAATATATTGGTATTCTATCAAATTTTTATTCTTTACTTTTGAAAAACAACATGCATTTCTTTGTATTTTAATATAAGCTATTTAACATCATTTTTAACATCAGCATGCTATTCCACCAATGTGGGTGTAAATTGGCTTATACAATGGCCTCCCTATCTTGGACAGTGAGACTAATAAGACTGATGAACTGCTCCTAGAATTCAGTTTCAAATAGAAAAGACAAGGTAAAAAAGGCAAGTGAGAAATCAAACTACTTAAAAAGTTGTCCTCCATTAGCCAAAGTAGATTATTCTCTTTTTTTTGTTTGTTTTTTGTTTTGTTTTGTTTGTTGTGGAGTTGAACTCAAGGCCTAGAGGCTGTCTCTGAGCTCTTTTGTTCAAGGCTAACCTCTACCACTTGGAGCCACAGCTCCACTTCTGGTATTGAGTGGTTAATTGGAGATAAAAGTCTCATGGGGACTTTCTGCCAGGGCTGGCTTCAAACCACAATGATCCTCAAATCTCAACCTCCTGAGTAGCTAGGATTACAGGTGTGAACTACTAGTAACTGGCTTAAAAGTAGAATATTCCTTGAAATGACTTCATTCACAAATTCTTAAGAGTTAAAATGATTCTTTAGGTACATCAAAATAGGTATAACATAATTTTCACTATTATTTTACTAATTATGGAATTTTTCTTTGATAAGAAGAATTAAATTTATTTTTCATGATCTTTCTGATCAGAAAGTATAACTGACTGATGGCAGTGGGTGGTTATTTGAATTAGCTATTTCATAGTAGCTTAATTAAATAAATGAGTGTGCTTGCACTCAGCTTATATTGGTTCCTTTCTGCCAAATGGTCACAGGTTTGCACACCTTGGCAATTCACTCCCTACCTTTAGTTTTGCAATGAGATCTTTTTAGGGTGAATCACACACTGGCTGGGGTCTGTACCCATTAACCACTGTCTAACCTTTGTGTGAGCAGAGACTACTTCACCTCATAGCAACGTTGTGCTGTGGCATGTCTTTTATCTACGGGTTTCAGAGGCCTGTCTTCAGTGAGTTCTATTAAAACATTCATTTATCCTGTGCTGTGTACGGATGGTAATCATGGAAAAGCCTATGTGTCTTTATGAAGAGACTATGTATAGTAATACTAAGTGCATTATACTCTCCCAGGACCATAGCAGGAATAGCCAGAAGAGGCAGATGTGGGAGACAGGTGGTATTAGGGATTTTCAATTTCTTCCTCTACATGAACTCTCTGGCCCTGATTTTTTCTCCTATCTTACATAGCCAACTGTAAGCTGTCCATTTCCTTTGGGTTTTTGTGGTCTGAAAACAACCAGCTACTGCACACTGAAATTTATCATCACACACACGGAAACCACCTCTGGATTGTTTTTCTCTAGACCAGTTGGTGGCTTCACCATCTTGTCATTCACCTCTGCTAGAAAGCTAGAAGTCCCACAGATTCTTCCTGCTCCTTCCTGCTTATCCTCAGAGCCAGCTGGAAAGGTCTGATACTCCCAGCCCCTTACTCCTCCTCAAGTCTGCATGCTGTATTTCAGACTTGTCTCATTACTTGATTTTACAAAAGGGCTCCACTGTTGCCACGTCCTCAGATGCATCCACTTTAAGTCAGTGGCTCCATGATGACTTTCAACAGAGCAAATCTCATTTTTTTCTGGATATCTCATTTTCTGTGTACTTTCTCTGCCAAATTTCTCCAAGGATTGTCTACTAACCATCTGCTTAAAAATCCCCTAGAGGCAGGGGATAAAAATATGGATTGCCACCCCACATCACTCAGAATCTGAATTTAGTAGGGAGAGAACCCAAAGACCTAGGTCATAAATGAGCTCTCAAGGAGATTATTGGCACCCCATGATTGAAAATCAGTGATACACAGAAAATTCAAGCTGTGCCATGAATCTGGTTCATGAATGCTTGTCTGCCCAAGTAAGATTGCACATGGGCTGGCTCACACGCTTACTTTTGCTCGGCATTTCATCTATACATTGCCTTCTTCCGCTTTCTGTTTAGCTAACCATGACATTCAGAAGTGGTGAACTCCCTTACATTGAATGTCAGGTTGTGATTGATCTTCAGGCCAGGAGTTAACTTATAGGAAATGCAGGATCTCAGGTTCTGCCCCACATTTGCTGGGTAAGGATCTCTCTATGGATGTCTCAGGCAGAGACACCCAGATCTCTTCTCTTTGACAAAGGAAAGCTTTTTAAAGAACACAGTGAGTCCACTCCAGGAACTCATCTGTCTCTTTCACTAACCAATCAGTTCCTGACAGGCAAGAAGCATTTCTAATCATCTCTCCATTTTCAGTCCCTTTGTTCCTGGCACAAGTGGCTCAACAAATGTTTGTTTATTTAAACTGAACTGACCTACAGGTCAACCTGGAACTGAAAAGCTGTATCCCTGGTGAATGTCCTTTTGCGCAGATTGCTTTGCACTTTCAATTTTGGACGCTCTTGATTTTGGCTGAGTGGATATTGCTTTCACCTCCCCTTCTGAATTCACAGATGGTCTTGAGCATTTACTCACAGAAAGTGGATTGCTGCCCGATGTGGACTGCTGTGGGCCAGGCAGCTGGGCTTCCCTGTTGGGTACCAGCCAGGCCCTGTTGATTGAAGCTTCCTTCAGGGACAGTGCACTTGTATCTCCTTCCTGGAGGAGTTTCATTGGAGTTCAGGACAGTGTTTGTGGCAGCAGGTGGTCGGAGGAGAAAGCTTAAAGCTTCGTGACTCTCTGGATATTATCCATGCTACTTAAGTTGCTTATGATGCTATCAGCTCAAGGTTCTTCAGCATGAAACTTCCCTGACTCAATTCCAAGAATAGCCTTCTCATGTTTCCTTACTCTGCGGAACACATAAACACAGAGTATATTTATGTAATATGTTTTGTTCAAGGTTATATCTCCTAATATCTGGCACATTGCCTAATGTAAGTATGGGATGAGAGACACTTCTAAGAGGTAATATGGGGCACAGTCTCAGGTTCTTTTTCTCATGCATTCTTTACATATTGTATTTATTTGCCTACAACAAACATAACCTTCTCTGTTTTTTTGTAATATATTATTCTCTAGGAGAAAATGATTCCAATCCTTTAATGTCAGTTTTTACAATGCCATTTGTGGTGTTACTGTCATTTTTAAAATATTATTTTTAAGTAGTGATGTGATGAGGTTTCAATTCAATAGATCAGTGTGTGAGTATAATGCACCTTGATCAATGAGATAATTTTGTTAATTTAAATTTTCAAAAGAAATCAACTCAGTCACTGATATCTTGTAGCTTGAAGTCTTATGTAAGAACCAGGAAATGCAGGTGCTATCAAGGTCTATGCACTGGATTGGACTCTCATGTGTGCATGCACACACCACATGTGTGTGTGTGTATTTTGAAAATCAGTATTTAAAAACTTTGGATGGGGTATATACTCAGAAGTCCATCACAGAATTCAACATTTCTGACTGTATTACACACAGCCTGCTTCTCTCAGTAGCTTTGTTTTCTCAGTATCTTCTGAGTTGTTTAAATTTGCAACTGATGATAGAGAAAAACATGTTGGCTTTGCAGTGAGACTCCCCATACTCCTACACCAACTCTGGCATTTAATAGTTTCACCCAGATTATATTTTATATGTCAATTGGAATAACAGTGCTTGTCTAACAGAGCTTAAAGGAATGATTAAGTTTGCCATGAGACACAGAGGTTACATGACTATAATCCCAATTACTTGGAAGAATGGCAGTTTGGTCTCATCATCAGCAAAAAGTTCATGCGATTAGCTCAAAACACAAGTCAGGCCTCATTATTCACCCTTGTGGTACCATTTGCCCAGGAAGCATAATAGAGAGTACTGAGATCATTGCTGGTTCTGAGCAAAAATCAAGACTCTAAATCTAAAAAATGGTGGTGAAAAAAATAAAAATATCCGGCTATAGGGGTGGCTCCAGTGGTAAAGTACCTGATTAGTTAGGATGAGGTCACAAGCTCACTCCATAGTGAGTGAGTGAGAGAGAGAGGCAGACAGACAGACAGAGACACAGAGAGACAAAGAGACAGAGAGAGAGACAGACAGACAGACAGAATATTTCATTCTGGTATTAGCCACAGACACCCCTCTGATATTTCCTAAATAGTTCCTGTACTCCTTTTATTTCTTTACTTTTGTAAAAGTTGAATGTGTCTTTATGAAACATTAATGGTTTCATGAAGATTTACAGCATTCACAAGGTGAGAACTTGTCAGTCTTGCTTCTATCCTCCCAGTGCATGCCGTCTAGTGTTCATCCTAGAAACAGACACACACATCCCCTAACCACACTTAAGAACCAGATATACCGACATTAAATACAGTGAAAGCAGGACACAAGTGACCTACAAACCTAGACGTCAGGAGTTAGGGATGCCCTCCTAGATCCCTCCCTTGTCGCTTGTGATGTTAATCTTGGTAACTCTCATCTCTAAGCTGAAAGAGTAAAATCAGGAGAGCCCCAAAACCTCACCGGGAGTGACATTGATCAAGACACGCTGTATTCACAAACTTCTTTGTGATATCGCACTGCTTTTGTGTAACTAACTCAAAGATAATAAAATTATTCTGAAAAACCCCCATTGCTCTCACAGATGCAGAGACATTAAATAATTGAAAAGACCAACCCTGAAGCAATAGTTTATATATTCATGTGTACATTCATTTTCAATCATTCTATTTCCTTTGTGTACATTTAGTAGCTAAACAAGCCACAATTGAGGAAACTGGCTTTGCCAACCATCTCTAAACCATTCAATTTCAGTAGCCCCCATAACCGATGCTGAGTGAAAATAGCTGTGGAAGGCAAAGCTTTAACTCAAGAACCATAAAAAAAAAATGATGGAGATTTTAAGATGCTAGTGGTAACTTGACAGTCAGGGTATCTGGGCTGCAGTTCATGACAAATAAACCTGTTACAGATAATTTATGGGGAAGCTGCTCATGTTGCATGGAAGAGGGTTCAATTTGCGAAGCCCATACTTCTTTATTACCAGATGATTCATTGAAAATCACAATTTGCGATGATCTGCCTAGTGCAAGGCTTGTGGATCATAAAAACATCATAGACGAAAATTCAACGGTGAATATTATTTATGCCAAAGACATACATTTGTATTAGCTACACACATCTCAATGTGTGTGCATTAAACTTATGACAGAACTGACGATTCAAATGAGACCCAAGGAAAGGTGTCAGCATTTCTGATCGAGTTATACAGAAAAGCAGTTTTTGATACAAAGATGGTTTCAGCATTCCATATACCAAAGGCTGTGTTTTATAATAGGCAAGCCATAATTAGACACTAGGCTTAACAAAGTGAATAAGAAAAGAGAAAGAAAAGAAGATGTTTTTGTAAAGTCTGCATTTTGCATAATCTCCAACTTTCTGAATAATTTCCTTGTAGCTTCATAAGCCCTGGTTTGGGGGCGGGGGTGGAATTAACACAGTCAGGTCTCATGGGTACCATGGTATTGCCTCCAGAAGCAACTGTTAAAAAGAGTACACTTGTTACTGAGAGTGATTACTTGGAAAGTGGATGGCTGGTATGAGCAAAAAACTGATCACACTCCATCTGAATAAATAATGTAGGTATGGCAGAGGGAAATGAGGGATTTTTGAGAGACAAATGTTACCAACCTCTTATTTTGCTGTAGATATGATCCGAGATTCCATCAATGTAGGAAATACTGTAGCTCTACTGTCAGTTAATTGTATATTTTGTGACCACATAAACTTTTTAAAATTAATAAGTGACCTATGTGATTATATAAATATGAAAAATTAATGTACTGAGAAATTTCCTTTTATAATATTTAGTATTTATTTTTGACTGTTTAGGTTTAAAGTTTACCACCATTATCTCATTTAATCCTATCAACAGGCCTTTAAACTGGCTATATAGAGAGAGAGCTAATAGAATAAGGAATTTATTCATCGAACACTTTTCCATTTTGTACTCACTATAAGCTAGTTTTAAAAGATTAAACTGGACAATCCTAGAGTTTACATCCCATTCAACAATGGTATTCTAATGGGAATAGTTGGAACTTGGTTAAAACTTATTTCCAGCTCATTCTGAAAAGAGAGTGGTATAAATTACAAGCAACTTATGTAAATACAAACTTTGTCATTAACTATTCTTTCTTCAATTCCATGCTTTGCCTGGTACTGAAAATCTTCAAAGATCTCTTTCTCTAATAGACAAAAATAGATCTAATTCCCTGAGCATTTTCTCTTTATTTGTGCCAATGAAGTGACTAAGACCCTCTACTAACTTAATTCTTTATTTGGTGTCATTATAAGAAACCAGTTTTATTCAGGCTTAATTCAGAATAGAAAGGCTAGTGGAAGTTCTTTATTCTTTCTCTTAAGCTTCTACAGAGGACACAAAATGATTGAGAGGTGCAATCTGAGAAACTCATCAGTATGAGCTCTGCTACTCTTGATGATGATTGGGAAGTTGATGCTATTATTTTGGGTCAGATTAAGACCTGGTGCTTTATGCAGCCAAATCTTCTGTTTAATTATAGAGGTGAGATAATTACCAGGGGAGTAGTTCAGTTAATAATTAGAGAAATCCCAATTTAGTAAGAAAAACAAGATAGAACAAAGGCTGATTTCAGTCAAATTGATTGTCAAAATTGTGAAAGTTTGAAAATTATTTATTCACTGGAATCAAATCAAGTTGCATAATGTCAATGGCAATGCAATGTTAGAAGTTCCTCTTCTGATCTGTTATATGAAGATGGTTTGATCTATATGGTAACTATCCAGGCAAAGTCTGCATAGGAGAAAGACTATAATGTTTCCTTAAAAATACATGATGTTTAAAACTAAGGAGGAACTTAGGTTTCTGATAGAAAAAGAAAGAATAATAATTTACTCTGTACCTTTTCTTACCAAATTCTAGACATTCAAAGAAAAGAAAAGTCAAGTGGAACAAAGCTATTCAAGATATTGATTTTCTTTTTTCCAGAAATTAAACAGTCAGAAAGTGTGCCTGCCTTATTTGAGAGACGCAGTACTATCTAACTTGTGTTCTAATTAGGGAGTGGTATCATGAGGACTATTATTAATACTGACATATCCATAAAATTTCTTTTATAAAAACCCTTACAGTTCATGTCAGTGAAGTCTTTGTAGAGCTGACCAAATTGCTCTTTTGGGTTCATGTCTTCCTTTCAATAGGTAATACTCTTCAATGTTCTGTAAGTATCCAACATGACAATGTGTTTGCTGAACTGCATTAAACTCAATTTCTGTATCTAGTTCAATGCTTGCTTAATGTATAGCTTTAAGAAATACCAAAAGGCTTTGTTTAAATAGGAGTAGTTCCATTTGCATTTATAATACTTTTAAGAAGTATTGCAGATTCCTTTTTAAATTTTATTTTATTGTAAAGATGCTGTACAGAGGGGTTACAGTTACATGAGTAAGGCAATGAGTACATTTCTTGTTGAGCATTGTTACCCCTCATTTGTTATTAGACTTCTTTTATATATTAAATAAAATATTTTTGCATGTGAAAAATTTTATACATGTTTACAATTCTGAGGACCCAATTAATCACAGCTAAATTTACTCTATTTTCCAGGTAGTCTTTAAATGTCTGATGCTATGAATATTTTCTTTAAAATTTCAAAGTCATAGTAGAAGTAAGAGAAAAAGTGTGGGAGAATGCAGTCAAGAACCCAGTGTATATCCTACAAAATAAAGAAATGTGAGGGAGGTGGTGGTTAGAGAAGGGATGGGCGAGAATGTTAAAAGTGGTGACATGGATCAAAATATATTGCAGCCATAAACTGCTTTGTTAAATAGTAACTCCTTTGTAAAACTACTTAAAGAGAATAAGTATTTAGCTGTATAAGGTCCTGTGATGCAGACAGAGAAGGATTCATTGCAAAAAAACAAATTGCCCAAACTAAAACCAGAGAAAAGGAGAGACAATATTTTTCTGAAATTTTGTGTGGCAGGGAGGATGGGGGGGGGGTGTTGAATGAAAGGCAAAGGATGCATTTGCTAATATCTAGCTTGATCTTATACTGATATTTTGTTTTCCTTCTTAACATGCAAATCTACCTCTTCTTTTCCTCATCAACATTCCCTCAGGGCTTCACCTTTTCTTAAGGCTGTTGGAAATGCTTATAAGGCAGCTTAGCTGAGAAGAGATAGAGTATAAATGACTCACCCACACCCACTTCTCTGTGCATCATTTGCGTGACATTTCATTTCTTGAAGGTACTTTACTTTCTCTCCTTTTCACCCTGTTCATTTCTTTTGGCTCAGATACTCTACTGTGAGGCAAACTATTTCCTTCCTATACTTCAGAGATTAGTTTTACCCACTTTGGCCAGTACTTTTTTTGGTAGCCTTTCCTAACATTTTTTCCCCCTCTCTCTCCTGCCAATTTGCACACAGAAATAAAAGAGCAGTGTAAAACTTGTTAATATCCAGAATAGGTAAAGAACTCACATATCCCAACAATAAACAACCAACAAACTGAAACTAAAATGAACAAAAATCTCAGCATCATTTCAAATAAACAAAGTACTGGAAAGACTGTTTTCCAAAGAAAATACAAATCAGCAACAGGCATATATAAAAGTACTCAACACTTCTAACAATCTGAAATTGCAAAATAAAGCAAAATAACCACAGGATGTTAAGATGGCTATCATTTCAAACACAAAACAAAACAAAACAAAAAATAATAGGAGATTATCCTTTCATAAAACTGTTGTATTTGAATTATCTTAAAAATGAAACCTATTTTCCCATCTTACCTCCAATTTCTTATTTTGAGAAAGCTTGAATCTTATGAAAGTTGAACAAACAGTACAATGATATATGTCTTACATTCGCCAGTTAGTACAATTACATCACATTTGTTTTGTTATTTGTGAGTATATATATATATATATATATATATATATATATATATATATATATATATATATATATATCAACCAACAACAAACTAAACATTTGGGAGTTTCTTATACCCACCAAAATGCATTATTCCAATATATTTCAGTATGTATTATTTAAAAACCTGAAAGGAAGTGATTTCTCCTGAAGGTCTACCAGTATAAGAAAAGTATAGAAAAAGTATAAAGAAGTATGAAGTTAAGGCTATATAGAAAAAGCATAATACAAAATCCAAGAAAACATTCTAAAATTAAGAGCCAGGTTTGGTGGTGCTTACCTGTATTTCTGACAGTCAAGCTGCTGAGGTAAGATGATCTCAAGTTCAAGGCTAGGCTATGGTTTATAATGAGTCTGTATCACAAAAGAAATAGTAGAATCTGTATATTAAAGTTGGCAGAATGCCATGCACAAGATACACCTAGCATAGAAGATAACTCAGAAGGGCTGGGATGTAGCTCAGTGGCAAAGCGCTTGGCTAGCAAGCGCAACGTCCTGGGTTCAATCCCCAGTACCAAAAAAAAAAAAAAAAAAAAAAAAAAAAAAAAAAAAGAAGATAACTCAGAAATATGTCCTAGTGAAGCAATTAGATTTTTTAATGATGAACAGAAAAACTACAAGGGTCCCTGGCCAAAAAGAGTAACTGTGTTACAAAGTAAAGAAATGCTTTTTATTTCCCGATTTCTCAATAGCGTCATACATAAGCAAAACAACTCTGGAGCAACAATTTTTTAAGTATCAAGACTCTGAAGGAAAAATCCCAAAGACTTGTAAAATGTGCATGGATTTAGAATTGTGAATTATTTATATACCTTTTCATATTACGTGCTTGAATGGATGAAAATTTTTTGGGGGACATAGATAGGAAGGAACATTGACTTAGTATTTTGGGGGAGCTTTGGAACTTGGGGCCTTGCACTTGCTAGGCAATCACTCTTCCACTAAGCTAAATCCTCAGTCCCTACTGAACTTTTCTTATGAGCTCTCTGTACAAAACGGTCTTGAGTTAGGTCTAATTATCTTCATTTTAGAATGGAGAAACTATTGCTTGGAGAAAATTTGGCCAATGTTACTTGATATTTGTCACAAGCAGGATTCTCAGGCCCCGTTTTCTTTCTGTCTAACATTTTGATCTTTTTCCCCTATTATGTTCACAGTGAATTCTCCATATTCTTTCCTGCTCTAAAAAAGCAACTGTAGTTTTGTGTTTTGTTCTTTTTAATTAACAGGGAGAAATGATCCCCTTACTATTCTCTTTAATATTTTTATCTAACTGGTAGAAGCTATTCATAATCCTGTTCAACTGACAAGTTGTTCTACTATTTTTGCAGTAACTTGAGCTCAGAACACTATAAAGAGCATTCTGATTTAATTAAAGGTTTAAAAACAATCAACTTGAAAATATGCTGGTTTTGCATGCTCAAATTTCCTCCCTCAAAACCAATCACATTTGATAATAAAGATCAGAGCCGAGAATCCGAAAACTGAGCTTTCATTGATTGCATCTATTTTCTGAATACATGTAAAATAAGCAAGTCTTTCAATATAACTACTATCCACAAGAGGAAATTAGCAGAGCATATTAGATTACAAATTTTAATAAACCGGTATTAGCATTATCACGTTTGAGCAGAGGACAGAGAGATCGTTCGCTGCTATTTCTGAGACACTATATTGTCTTATCAGCTTCAGTGACAAACCACTCTGTGGTATCTACTGCCCATGCTAATTATTTTATAGCCTACCAGCCATGTGTCTATACAGAAGACAACAGAGCTATTCAAAATGCTCCTCTTTCTCATAAAAGTCAAATAGAAGCAATTCTCATTCAGTGTAGTTGCTAATGCAGGCAAACATAATGATGTCTAGCTTCCAGGAGACAAGGGAAATATATTACCTAATTAAATCTCGCATATTGTTTGAAAGTCTGAATAAATCTTTGTGTCTATCTAGAGCTACAAAACTGCCTTACCTTACTAACCAAATAAATGGGGGAAGGAGTCTCTGGGAAGGATAATTAGAATGCCTTCCAAACGTTTCAGGCACTGGCAGGCCCCTACGAGCCAGCCTCATATGGTCAATATGTATTTTTAGCTGAAATAGCATTTTACTTGCTTTCTAAAGCAATTTATAACTAGGACATTTTAATTGTCACCATTCTGAAAGTCAATAGAAATTGTCAGGCCAAATGTGCTTTGAAGGAACCCCCCCCCCCAAAATCCACATTAGTTCACTCAAAAAACAACAGTTGCTAGGTGGTATCAATTCAAAATCCTGTTCTTTGTTTCAGCAGTAGGGCTCTATTCATGATTTTAGATGATTTCAGTAGTACAATTAACCCTTTACCTGACCTACACTATTTACTGCATCAGTTCCTTGCAATATGTCTTTCATCATTTGCAGTATGTGTAAATTGCCTTGTTAGGGCATAATAGTTGGAAGGATTTTTATGACAGCCGCTTCTTTTTTGCTTTAATGAAAGGAGCTAAGAAAGGTTATGTGCCTAGATCTTGGCTGATCAGAGATACCTCATTCATATGAAATTTCTCATTGCCTCTAAAAATGAAATTTCATTGCTAACATTTTTTTAAAATACTTTTTATTGTCAAAATACTGTTACAGTTACAAGAGCAAGGTAATGAGTACATTTCCTATCAAGCATTGTTGCCTCCTCCTTTGTTTTTTCCCTACTAACCCTTCCCTTCCACCTCCACAACTACACTCCCCACCCCGTCTAAATTGTAAAGTTTGTTTTCCAACATAGTGTCTCGTAGGTCTCATTGGGTCAACCTGTATCCCTATTTCAGCATTTCGGTTTTTCCTTTCCACTTCCCAAATTAGAGAAGTGTTTATACAAGATGCAGGGCACTGACATCAAATACAGTGAGAACAGAGGTTGCTAAGATTTTTTGTGTTGTTTTTGTTGTTAAATAAGAGAAAATATATCTGGCATGGTAGCACATGGTTGAAATCCTAGCACTTGGGAAACTAAGGCAGGAAGATCTTGAGTTCTAGACATGCCAGGACTACATAGAGATAAGGTCTCAAAGCACCAGTGAAGAAATGGAGGAGGAGGAGGAGAAGGAAGAACAAGAAAACAAGGAGAAAGGGACGAGTAATAGGAAAAGGATAGAAGGAAGAGTAAGAGGAAAAGGGGAAGAGGAGGAAGGAGAGAAGGAAGAGGGGAGAAGAAATAAAAGGAGGAAGAAGAGAAGAAGGAAGAGGAGGAGAAAAAGGAGTAAGAAGTAAGAGGTAGAGGATTAGGAAAAGGAGGAAGAGGAAGAGAAGAAAGTAGAAGGAGGGTGATTGTAACCCCTCTGTACAGTATTTTCACAATAAAAAACTTATTTAAAAATATATACACTATCTTTTAAACTCAATTGATGGAATAAAATAACCATTCTACTATAAAAGAAAAGAAAGGAGGAGGAGGGGGAGGAGAAAAAGAAATAAATCAAAAGACAACAAAGTGAACCCGTTTCAAATGAAACTAGATATAATATGTCGTGTTTGATAAAAGGTACTGCCACATTTTAGTTAAACTAGAAAATACATAGAAGAAATTTGAGGAGGAGGAGAAACAATTTTTAATAGACTAGCTGTTCACTGTCAACAATTCCCTTAATAAAATTACTAATTTTGTCAATAAGTGAAAAGTATTAAAATTACTTCATATGGTTTAATATATGGCAAAAGTTGGAAAACAGATAACAAAAGCAATCACAATGCAGTAAGCAGGCATCCAGTTTCCTAAAATTTATCTTTCAAGAGTGCTCAAGGGAATTTGGATTTGCTCCTCCACTTTAGTCTGCTACAACTCTGTGATTCGCAGCAGTGGAAGACCCAGCAAGCTGCCCAATCAAGGGGCATAACCTTTGCAGACGGGCTAGGCCATATGCCATAGGTACGAGAGAAGCGTGGGCAGTATTCGCTATCAGGTTATTTCACAGGAGAATCAATATTCACTGTCATTTTCTTACTAAATGTAAAAAGGATAATGTATTGTTTACCTGGTCTCTGACTAGAAGAAAAATGAGAACAATATTACCTATTTAGAATGGACTGCTGCTGCTTAAATTCTGCCCTGCTATAGCAGAATATAAATTTACTTTTTTTTTATTTTGCTGGAAAATGGGGAAATGTCACAATCTGCAAAAAAAGTAAACTCCCTAATAATACAGAGTTCACCGGATTGGGGAGTATTATTCTCTGATACAAGTAAACAGAACAAAATATCGTTTTCTGTGGCTATGATTCTCACCTGATGAAAGGGAAAATTAAAAAAAAAAGATCTATGGGATATAAACTCCATACTTTTGTTTTTCTCAATTTATCTGGCTATTGTATGCTAAAAGATTAGTGTGAAAGAATTATAGGTATTAGTAAACCTTGTAGATAAAAAATTTTATTGGGGAGAGAGGTGAATAAGTATGTAACAGAAACTAATTCTTCATAGTCAAGAGATAATAAAATAAGCTCCTAAAATGTAAGAATAAATAGTTTGATGAATTGAGTGTTTTGCTCTCACAGTGCCAAGCAAAGCAAATAATTGATGATTTAACAGCAGGTTAAATAGCTTATAACTACAGCCACAGATGAATGGTTCAAATTTTGTATAGATCAAAAACACAAACTAGAAAACATTTCAAATCTTTTATGGGTCAGATCTACTCTTTCCCAATGTTGGAAGAAATATTAATCAGACAAAGGTGAGACTATATCAAAACAAGTAGAGGATGTCTGGGTGACAAAATAGAAAGAAACTTTTATAAATATACTTAATTTTAAAAATGCTTTTACTACACTGTTAAAAACACAATGCCATTTTCCCCTTTGAACAGAAAATAACAGATTATCCTTGTTACATTGCCAGCTCGCTGCAAAGACTACTTGTTTTGTAACCATGTTTGAATTTTTAAAAAGACAGTTTCATATTTACATAAGACCTACATATACAATTTATAAAATTATAGCCTGGACTACATTTCATCATGTCTGAAGGTCAAATGGAGTAAATTGGGCTTTTCTCATAGTAATCACAGAAGACTTCCCAAAGATCGGGAGTCCGCTGGTTTAGTATATGCATGTAACCTTGAGTCATGCATACTGTGCTAACCCTTGTGCATAGTCTTGAGAGTGGGTGCACATGTTTGGCCTTGTGTGATCCTCCTTTGCCAATTGCCACTTTTTGTCTAGAAAGGGTATAAATAACCAACACTGAAGGTCAGAGTGCAATTGGGTAGTATCACCAGTATGCTGCCCCTAGAGAAAGGAGGTGCTGCTGCTGGGACACAGAATGTCAAGGTTGTACTGATGGACAGAAAGGGAACCTGTGAGCAGAATAAAGCTGGGGCTTTTGGGCAGTCTGTGAATCTGGGCTGGGAAGGACCAATGAAGTGTGCTGTGAATGCTGTAGGCTTTTTTGTTACTGCTAGCCATGAATCTATGGACAGACAACTTATCTGGACCTCTATTCCACTCTTCCTGGCATCCTTGTCTTTGACCTGCTTGAATCAAAGGAGAATCTGTGAAGTACTTGCTATACAATATCTCCTTTGAAAATGTAGATTAGTTGTAAGTTCTTTAAAAAGAACTTGAGACATTTTGACATTCTATAACCCATCCTGACTCAGTATCCATTTGAGAACACAGACCAAGCCCAGTAAATTAGAAAGTGAAAAATTGGAATTTTCTTGGTCCTCTGTGTGCTTCTTTTCCTCTGTTGGGTCTGTGAATATTTTAGTGAGAATTCAGTTTACAAATAATCTTGGTCTTCATTGTTGTTTGGCAATGTTTGAGAAAACGGCTAGAGGAGCTTTCGATATGGCCTTTGTTTGAGTGAATCAAATAAAAAAATAGCAACAGTATTTGGGGTGTAGTTTTCATCTTGGTTTTGTCCCTATTGAATTTTAATTCCATGGCAGGATTCTTGTTCAGACAGAAGGCAAATAAATAAATGCATTAATTCTGCAGGTTTCAGTAGATGACATCACCAGAAATATATACATTTAAAGCCAAAATATTATCTGTGTTTTACATGATTGCGTTAGGGACACCAGCTTTGTGGTACCTCTTCCAAGATTCTTTCACCTGTATCCTAAACAAGGGCTTCAAGCATTCCTCAGGAAAGGATATGAAAAGTTGGTGTGTAGTCTCAGAAGATAGTTGGTGAATAAGGTTATGACATGGGTTTTCTCTATCAAGCCTTTCAGACATCCAACTTAGTACCTACTGGCATCCGCCTTCTCTTCTAATTCCACCTTTTAGCATGGAAGGTAAAGCAGTAGGTGTTAGGAGTAATTCACAGTTCATGAAGTGTAGAAACTGAATGCAAACTTTGGTCTGCCAGTATCCAAAATCCTGATTCTCTATTGGAGAGGACCTTGCAAAGGGATTGCACGGACTTCTCAACTGGCTGAGGATGAAGGGGCTTGGTGATCACATCTGTCAAGGAAACTACAGGTGTGAGCAATTATCAGAGTTGGGGAGGCATTGAGGAGAAAAAAATTATGCATGTGTTCAGTTTAATTTGATGATACCCTCAGGTTTATGGATTCTTGCCAGGACAATTTCCCCAGCTGTAAGAACTGAGGTACCTGGTTGTTAAGAGTGAAGACACTTTCACCTTGAGCTTGTAGACTGGCTCAGTGTGCAAGGAATGCAGGTAGAGTTTGGGTTTCTTAAAAGAATGTTTAATAATCTGTACTACAAAAGCTTAATTATAAATTGTGTTATGCCATGCTAATGACCCTGGTTCTAGCTTATGCTACAGATATTTTTATACATAGTCAATATTAATTTATCCAATCAGAAGACATATATGTACCAAGCGTTTCCTCTCAGAAAGAACTATGCATACAAAGCAATACCTTCACTCAATGAACTTTGTCTAGGAAGGAAGGAATCTATATACCTATAACATATGAATGACAGGAACCATGAGTATGTCACTTTGTGATTGGAGACATAATGTGATTAGGGGAGTTATGCTCCCTAGAGAGGTAGCATTTAAAATGGAGATGATGGATTTGCCACATGAGTGCTATTGTATATTTCCAGCAAAACTATGGATACACTAAGTAGGAACTGGTCACATAGGAGGAAATAAGGATGGTCAATTGGAAATAGTGCAAAATGTAGGATGGGCAGTTGGCTCCACAGGAAGTTGAGGAGTTTCACTAGGACTCTGTAGACCAGATTAAGGATCTGGAGATGATTCTAAGATAATGGTTAACAGGCAGAGAGATTGGAGCATAATGTATTGTAGAATCTGAGCCCTGACTGGGTTTTGAGAATATAGTATTGACAGAAGTAAAAGTTAAATATGAGTTCTTCCTGGTCCTTCAAGGAGCTCACCATGTGAATATGGAAATAGATAAAAATCTGCCACTACAATGGAAGGATTAAAGCATTTGGATTTAAATAGAGGCATTTACCACTTCTTTAAGGATATCAGAGAAGAAGCTCAGAAAAAGGTCACTAACTCAGCTTTGAGTGAGTATCAAGGGTATGTGCAAGGGGAAATGATATTTAACTCAAGTTGAGAACTCCTAGAGCTAGTAGAATGAGCCAAAGGCCAGGAGAACTTTTCAGATAAAGGAAAAATTCCTGCACAGCGAGGAAGAATGCCTGCAGAGTAGAATAGCTGGAGAAAAGGGTCTAGGGAAGAGTAAGACTGGAAATATGGCTGGAAATTTTATATAACATTTCTTTGCTGTGCTAAGAAATAAAGAATATGAAAGAATCAGGTATGAGTGGCTCACACCTGTAATTCTAGCTACTAAGGAAGTTGAAATCTGAGAAACAAAGTTTAAAGCCAGCCCAGGCAGAAAAGTCTGTAAAATTCTTATCTCCAACAAGTCCAAAGGGGAGCTGTGGCTCAAATAGTAGAGCCTCAGCCTTGAGCAAATACAGCTAAAGGAGAGTGTCTGGTGTTCTTTCAAAACAAATATTTGAAAGAATTTGCTTGTTATCTTTTTACTTTTTACTGCATGTTCACCCAAGAAAACTCCAACCTTTGCCTATGTGGAGAAAAAGAACAATTAGAAGGACCAGTCCTTAGCTATGGTAAATAATGCTGCAATGAACATAGTTGTGCTAGTAGCATTATTTACTATAGCTAAGATATGGAATCAACCCAGATGCCCCTCAGGAGATGAATGGATCAAGAAAATGTGGTATATATACACAGTGGAATTCTGTTTAGAAAGAGTGGCATCGTCCCATTCATAAGGAAATGGAAAGACTTGGAAAAATTACATTAAGGGAAGTAAGCAAGACTCAAAGAAACATATGTTCTACGTTTTCCTTCATTTGTAATAATTAGAATATGTCTACGATAGTCCTAGCAGAAGATCATAATAGCTCAATAACTATGTACATATGCCCACATAAAATGATGTTAATTGAAATAATGCCAAGATATGAAAATGAGGGTTTTTTTGTTTCTTTGTTTTGTTTAGTTTTTGTTTTTACTTTTTTAATGTACTGTGTGAAGTTATTTCTTTTTTCCTTTTTTTTTTTGTTTTTGGTTTTTCCTCTTTTGTTCATACCCTATTGTCACTGTTTTTTATTTTGGTAGCCTGTATCTTGTATATATTTTTATCTGATTTGAGGAAGGGAAAGGGAATCACAAAATGTTGAGACAAAGGTTGAACTAATGCAACAGTGATACTCACAAGACACAATATTGGAAATGAATTTTACAACTTGGTGGGGGAGAGGGAAGTGGGAGAAAAACAAGGGAGGGGATAATAATGTCTGACAAAAAATGTACTCATTACTTTACTTATATAATTGTAACCCCTCTGTACATCATCCTTACATTAAAGTAAGATTAAAAATAAAAAGGGACCAATACTAAACAATACAAATTACTATTCTAATTATTTCTGTCACTTTTCAGAACTTTATAAGAATTTATACCTATTCAACAGAATGTTAATTTATACTTCAAGAAAAAGAACAGAATACAAGCACACACACACATATTGCTCTCTTTTTCATTTTGGATCTAAGTTCTACACCAACCTACCCAATGAAATAAATCTTCAAACCAGATATCAAATACTCAGCAGAAATGGAGAAAAAAAGTCCCTATTTATCATGACCTGGCAATAGCAGCTGAGTGATGTATTGTGATTACAACTTTTTTTTTAATTGGCAGGCTTCTGGGATGCTGTGGGGATTGGTGACAAGATGATTGATCAGGTTCTCCATATTGGCTGGTTGATCCAACAGACCTAAAGCACATATTGACATTTGTCACTCAGCACTAGAGCCCTACAGACTCCTCTGCCGATTAGTCAAACACTTCACCTCCTTTTAATTAATGTTTTAAGAGCAGAGCTTCACAGACATGCTCAAGGGAGCAAAATTTTATACTATAATAGAAAAGAGGGGTTATATAATACCAGAGGGATAAAAAGTGAGTGTGGGAAGAAAGGAAGAAATCAATGACAATATTTTAACAGCTTAACCCCGTTGGCCTGTGCATGTTAATAGATTATTTATGCATCACGTTGCCAGTGTGAAGAAATTAGTATGATTAGCATTTTTCTGTTTATTGACTGCTCATCACAAATTGGAAAAAAAAAAAGTTTGCATGTATTTCAGCTTATTACCTTGAAAAATCATTGACGAGAAAGGGCAAGACAAGAATCCGTCCTCTCATATATAAACTCAAAGGATTTTTATCCTAAAGAAGAAAAGTATAAATGAACAGAAATATATTCCTCACTGTGTCATGAAGAAAAAGGGAAACTTTTATTTCTAGAGAAAAGCCCTTTAAAATAGGTGGTTACGAAGAAGCTTTGAAGTTTGACATGAGTCTAATCTCATTCTTTAGTTAATAGCCAAGGATTTTCAAAGGGTCCTTATGATGTTGGCAGAAATTGTTCGCTCCCTGTGCCTGCCCCAACCCCTGATCATTTTGAAGTTCCCTTTACCTTACTACTTCAATTATGCCATGTTTTAGAAGACAGCTGCAAGCTAATCCCATGATAAAGATAGTGAAACAGATGTTTAGGGAGGAATCAAAAAAGTGTTTACATTTCTACTTTAATAGATATGCGTGAGCTCTTATTATTCAGGGAAAATAAATGCTAGTGTCTAGTCTTAGGAATAAACAATCTTGTTGTATTTAGTAACTGTAAGAACCAAACCAAAATGTGGGATTACAGATCTGAGTGGATTTCTAACAATCCTCAGTTAGTTTGTAGTAAACTGAAGAAAATATGGGCCGTGGAGAAAGGCAGGTCTTGATTTTAATCTTAGGTCTTTTAATTTCCAGTACACAACCTTGGTTAAACCATATAATATTGAAATATCCGGAGATGATGTGAGATTTAATTAATTTTTTTTTTATTTTTTTAGGTCCGGTTGTGGGGCCTGAACTCTAGGCCTGGGCGCTGTCCCTCAGCTCTTCAGCTCAATACTAGCGCTCTACCACTCGTGAGCCACAGCACCACTTCCAGCTTTTTTTCTTTTTTGCTTATGTGGTGCTGAGGAATCGAACCCAGGGCCTCAGGCATGCAAGGCAAGCGCTCTACCACTGAGCCACCTTCCCAGCCCCTTAATTTATTTTTTAAGCTATACATTTACCTGCCTTTTGATTTGCTATGGTTCAAATCTGTTCTCCGAATGTCACATGTTGAGACATTGTATATTTAATAGATGAAACCACTTAAATGAGTGGCTTAGTGTTGTGCAGTGTTAAACAGGTGGGTTTGTTATAAAAGTCAATTTAGGGCAGGGAATGTGATTTGGTTCTAAAATGCTTGTATAGCATTCAATTTAGCATCCTCTTTGCTAGCCATTTTCTCTTCTTTGTTAGCAACCCTACACTCCAAAAGCCCTTCCTTAATCTCAGACTTCCTAGTCTCTGGCGTAGTAAGAAAGTAAGTTCTGTTCTTCATAAGTTTCCTAGTCTATGGTATTCTTTTACAGCATCAGTTTCCTAGTCTATGGTATTCTTTTACAGTATCCATTACATGCCTGTTTTTGCTTTTGTTTTGCTAAATTATTTCTCTCTCCCTCCCCCATTTGTTTCTATTATCTACCCATTCATCTATATAGTAATAGTCCTCCCCTTCCCCTTCCTTTATACTTGGTCCTTCTGTTCTTCTTTTGAGAGTATTAATCCGATTGCAAGAGCACAGAAGGATCCTTACAATCCCTAAAACCTATTTAGAACTCTAAAATGAATAGTATTTAATATATGTAAAATTGATTTTTATTTTATTAACAAAACATGCATGTGTATTTTAAAAACTCAAGTAATATGAAAACACAACAGTTACTGCATAATGTAATGTTCAATGGCAGCTACTTTTAAATTGGTTTTCCTAATTATGATTATATTATTAAATAATATTTTGGTAATTATTTATTGATTTTTTTCACAGTAGAACATCAGAATGTGGATCATATATTGCACCTGAGCACACATACTTCCCTTTTACTTACTATGAAAACATTGCATGACTATTTTTGGCTAAATCAATACTGACTTCTTGCTTTATTATAACAATGGAATTCTTATACATAAAGGCACTACACTGTATATTATGCTCATGGTTTTTTTTTCCTAGTATTTTATTTTCCATTTGCTATTTTCTGCTCACATATGCAAGGGCATGTGTACACACGCACATGTGTGTGTGTGCATGCATTCACGTTTAGTTTTCTATATAACTGGCCTCTTATCATTCTGGTAACACTATTTTCTACATGCTCTTCAAAATCCATCTTAAGTATCTTTAACTCTATGTTTTACAGTTGTGGCATAAAATCCAGTTTTCAGATAATGTGAGAACTTTTCCCAGTCCTGTCCAAGACTATTGTTCTTTGGAATGAGAAACCCATGAGGTTCTTTGTGGTACTGAAGTCTGTGGAAAATCAATTTCAACTCTTCTCCAGTGATTCACCTTCATAAATTAGATGATCACCCTTAAGTTCCTACTGTACCGAAACTCTAAAATCCTGTGGGCAACTCATGGTTTGGATGTGGCTCATTTATTTTTGGTGTCCCTGTTGTTATTTAGACTTGGGTATGAGACAGCAATTTTCAGTGGCAATTTAGATTCAGGGAAAAGGCAAAGGACCCTTGATGTGATGGGACTGCCAAGACTTCAGCCACAGCTCATGTAGAAGCACCAAAGGTCACAGCAAGCAGAGACAGCTTTCACTCCCCAGATGTCTCACCTTCTATTTTCCCCATACTATTAACATGAAACTCATCACTTGGAAAGTTTAAGCTGCTGGTAGGTAACCTAGCACTACTGAATCGGACCTACTAAGCTGGAGAAGCACAGTTCCCAATAGGTGGATACTGGATGGTACACTCAGTAAAAACTCACTTTTTAATACTTCTCTTTACCAATCTAATCAAAGAAAGACAAAAACTCTTATCACTAAGTGTGTATTGGAAGGAGACAATGAAACAAAATAAGAAAGGAGAACAGAAGCCAGGCACTGATGGTCTTATAATTCTAGTTTGAATCCTATTTTAGAATTCTAGTTTATAATCCTAGCTGTTCAAGAGTCTGAGTGCTGAGGATCATAGTTCAAAGCTAGTCTGGGCAGACAAACTGTGAGACTCTTACCTCCCTCCAATAAACCAGCACAAATCTGGAGCCGGAGGTGTTAGTCAAATGATAGAACACAAGCCTTGAGTAAAAAAGCTGAGTGAAATCTCAATATCCTGTGTTCAAGCCCTACTACTAACACACACACACACACACACACACACACACACACACACACGTATGCACACAAACACACACAGCCCCAATAAAGGGAAAAACTCAGGTATATATTAAACGAGAATAACTAGGAATAGGAATTCATTATGACTTAGCATGGCCTGCATAGACTAAATCTTGATGGTTTCAGCAGGGGAGAAGGGATGGTTTTTCCAGAAGACCTACTTTCTGTATGGCTACATGGTTACCTGACATTCCCACAGTCCTGGCTCACTGTTCTTCGCATTTCTTCCTTTACTATGAAGCCACTAATTATAATGGAATGTGGCCCCACCTATGACCTGTCAATCTTTATTATCTCTTTAAAGACCCATGTCTTACATTCTGATGTGTGGGGGGTCTCTACCAGTACTTTATCTTTTGAGGTTAACAATCATGAGAGCCAACAATCATAAAGAATCAAGAACTTTTCAAGTGTTTCAAATAGTTTAGTTCACCCTTACAAAAGCCTATAAAGTAGGTACATTCAAAACAAAACAAAAGCTGACTGTTTGACAGCTACTACAGCAGATGACTTAGGGCCTTGTTTATGATCAGGCAGAGGTGGTGCCAATGTACTAATAGTCAAACCTAAGCAGCTTCCTTATTTCCTTATCTACTTCTTTCTCTAAACAGATGAAGCTAACATGATTTCTCACTTCACACAGATTTACTATAACTTTTCTCACTGCACAAAACCCTAGTATAACTGAAACCCCTTTGTACAAAACACTTACTATACTTACTAACTATAAAAATACTACACTTACTTGCATTAGTATACACCACATATTATAATTCACCACATATTATATTTATATTATAATTTTATATAATTGAATACATAACATATATAGTATACATTATTAAATAACTTACTTTTCATATAAAAGGCATTAATTAAAGCCACATTGGCTACAGTTTCTTCCTTCACCTGAACACAGGGTTGTTTTTGAATGACCTTCAAGATGAGCTTGATCAATGAAAGCAGTGTTCTATGTAAGATACCACACAAAATAAACTCACTTTGAAGCAGCCACAGGCACAGAGTCAGAACAAGTTTTTGTTTTTTTTCTTCTTCTGTTTTCATCACCAGAGAAAGTGAAAATGAAATCTGTGCATCAGAACATAGGCTCGGGAACAGATCAAGGATGAGTGCTTTCAGACAGAGATAACTAGCTACTTCCTTACTCCTGTGACTCCATTTGGTCTAGAAGTTCAATAATATTTCACACAACCACAAAGAGTTCAGTGAGGCACAATTTTAAGGAATGTATCTTGGGAGAAGAGATCTGAGAGAATTAATTTGTTGTTTAGAGGTAAAGATCAGTTCCTGTAGGTTAGTTGTTCTATTTTGGGCTTGGAAGGAGAAGTGATAAACATTTCTTTCTGTTCTAGCAGGGAGTGGAATAAGATTTAGGAAATAAACAGAGGGAAGAATCAGGCTTTTTGCAGAGTGAAATCAAAATGAAATAGGAGCTAATCCTAGTGAAGTTGACCATTCAGTCATTGCTTTGGCTCAAATAAGCTAAAGATTAGTTCACTGAATTCTCTACTATACTTTTAAAGAAAGATTGCTATGAGGTGGTAAGAAATATGGATATTTAAAAGTGTGTATATATATATATATATATATATATATATATATATATAAAATTTCATCAATTAGTTGTACAGGGTTGTTTCATTATAATATAGTATAGCCAGTCCAAACATACCCTTTTCTCCCACATTTCTCCCCTCTCATTTTCTTAAAACCATTTCAGCAGATTTCATTGTTCTGTTTATGTGCATGTATATCACTTATTCTTCATATGTCTTCCCATACCCTATTATATAGCAGCTCTTGGCGAGATTTGTATGCCATCAAGTTACATGTATTATATGTTATTATAATATATATAACACAAAATATAATGTGCATTATAATATTATTCCTCCTCCATCATTCTCTTTCCTTCTCTCCTTTACCCAAACAGTCCTAAGCTACAATTATTTTTTACATGCACAAACTTATAAACATACTCACACAAGCATACATATGCATATATCTAACTATATATGTACTTTTTAGGTCTAGAGTTTAAAAAGGAGTGAAAATGTGACATTTGCCTTTTCATCCATCTTTCTGCAAACAACATATTTTCTTTTTCTTTATGGTTGTGTAACATTCCTTTATATATATATATATATATGTATATATATCATAGTTTCTTTGTGTATGTATGTGTGTGTGTGTGTGTGTGTGTGTGTGTGTGTGTGTGTGTGTGTGTGTGTGTGTGTGTGTAGGTTGTGGTACCTGAACTCTGGGCCTGGGTGCTGTCCCCTCAGCTCTTCAGCTCAAGGCTAGCACTCTACCACTTGAGCCACAGCACCACTTCTGTTTTTTTCTGCTTATGTGGTGCTGAGGAATTGAACCCAAGCCTTCATGCATGCAAGGCAAGCACTCTACCACTGAGCCACCTTCGCAGCCCTACCATAGTTTCTTTATCCACATGTTGGTTGCTGGACACTTCAAGTGCTAGTGATTCTAATTTAGCCATTGTGAACTGAGCCACAATAAGCATAGATACACAAGTGTCTTCCTTGAATATTGATTCACTCTTCAAAAGGAGAGTAAATTTAAGAAATTCAAATTAAATACTTAAAAAACTTAGTTTATAAATATATTCTATTTGCAATAGAAATAATAGAAAGAAGCCATGATAAACATATAAAAAGTTCATTTTCATTCCCTCCTGTAATTCTACTCTTCACCAAGAAATGTATAATTACTAATTTTATATGCAATTTTCTGATTTTTTTATGTTTTCATATAAATACACATATATCTGCTTCTTAAACTTTAATAAAGCAATAACTTAATGTTGTTCCCCAACTATCTTTTTATACTTGAGAATTTTTTTTTTTGGTTGGTTGTTGGGCTTGAACTCGGGGCCTGTGTGCTGTCCCTGAGCCTCTTTGGGCTCAAGGCTAGTGCTGTAACACTTGAGTCATAGCTCTACTTCCTATATTTGATAATTTTTATATGATTGCTCACAATCATTTTCCCAGCATTCCTTCGTAGGGGTGGCGATGCTTTAGTTAGCAATCCCCTATGGCTAGGTATTAAGTCATCTTTTATCCAAAGTATTTTTTCTTATTCAAAATATGCTTCAATGAACACCTAAATAAGAGAGTTCTAGAAGTTAAACAATAGAATCAGCAATGTAGGACACTTCATATGTTGAAATAAACTATCTCTCAAAAGGCTTTACTTGATATTCTTTCTACTAACAATTCTCCTTTACACAGTGGGTGAAAGAGTCCACTCTAGAAGAGATGTCAATCTACCAAGAAACAGAAAGTAAATATAAGTATTTATGGAGCATATGGTTATAGTGCAACAAATGAATTCTACCACTGAAATGTGAAAGCAGTGAGAGGCCCTATATTGTAAAATCAGTGACAGAGCATATTTAATAGTGTGTGTGTTCAATAAAACTTGGTTTTCAAAAAGAAGTGATAAGTTGGATTTGACATGTCTGCTCTAAATTATGATCATCTGATGTAGGAAAATCATGGTATACCTACCTTCATTTCCTCTTACGAGCCCCAGTTTAGTTTAACAGTTAAATCTAATCCACATATAATGAACGTGAACGTGTACTTTGTGCTTTGTTGAAGTGCAGACATTTGGAAAAATACACAGTTTGCTATTATCAAACTCAAATTCTTTTTTTTATTATACCCTCATCTTTTTCTTTTGCAATTTAGACTCAAGGCTTTATTTAGTTGCATTGATTGTGTCTTTTATCATTAGTTGGGTTTAATAGACAATAGTTGTAACTTCATTATTTTTACATATAGTGCTTTTCTCTAAGCCCTCTTTAAATACTGAAATACCATTAAATCAAAATGTGCATTAAATGAAGAAAATAGCATATTTTAATGAAGACAAAGTAATTAACTACAGAGATTTCTTACCTTTGCTCTGGTTTTAATTGTACCTTGTGAAGGACGGCAAAACGTAAAAAAGGCTGAATTCTTTCTTTACATGGATTCATCTACAATCCAACCTGGTGGTATGCTATTATCAAAGTCTTTTTTAAAGTCTTAGTTAATACATATGTATGATCTCTCTGAGGACAATGTTACTTAATTCATCCAGCAGCCAGCTTACTTTGCATAAGTAACTTCAGTGATCTTCAGCGGAAAATGAGGTGGTGTGGTCCACTGGGTAGAACCTTACTAAAGGCTTTGAAGAATGCTAATTCTTTCTGAAGTTCCAGGCAAACCTTTCCTGGGTCTATGACATAGGTGACTGTGCTGTTCCCAAAATATCCCAGAGATTGGAATTCCTTGGTGTTACTCCACTTTGCAACCAGGGCCTGGCTCAAAAACTCAGGCAAATTCTGAGGTATTGTATACACAAAATCTTCCATGGGACTTTGCTCTCAAGCTACTTAGAAAAGCAATGGAAAAATGAAAAGGTTTCAACTTCATAGAGGATTTCAGCTCCCTTGTTTTTGTTGTTGTTTTAGTCAGTGCTTTTTATTAAAACAAATATTTTTAAAACCTATAAAGGTTTACATTTTCTCTGAGAATCTTCTTTCTTACAGACTCACAACAAAATGATCCACCCAAACTTCCTTCAAAGTCTCAAGCATTGAATGGGTTTTCATCGTGCAATAAGTTTATGCCATTGGCAAATGCCAAATTGAGTAAATTAGATTTCCTTTTGGGTGGTGTATGTGTTTGTGTGTTTCTGTGTGTGTGTGTGTGTGTGTGTGTGTGTGTGTGTGTGTGTGTGTGTGTGTGTGTGTGTGTGTGTGTGTGTGTATGCATATTAATGGAATTATTTTGCACATGGTTATTTAAACATGCTGTATCTACACTGTTCAGGATATAAGGGAAATTAAAGAAAGTTGGTAAGGAAGAAAGGCAACTGAAAGAGAATTGGGTATGTTTTAAAGAATTCCTTAACTGGTTTAGCATTAATGTTCAATTTACATAACCTGTTATCAGATACTATTGATTTTTAGTTATATTCATCAATAAACTCCTCACAAGCATAGTTATTCTTTATTCAAAAGATATCACTGCAGCTAGTAACGTAAAAATCTCTGATGTAGGTATTGTGCTACAACAATAATGTGAATATTTTTAATACTCTATAGAATTTTAAAGTCTAATTGTAAAGATAGACTCACAAATGTGATATATCAGACCTGCATAACGTTAATAATAGAAGTTTGTCTTGGGTTTTTTAAATAAGGCCATGAAAAGGATGTTTAATGTATATAGGTGGGAGGTATTAGAGAAGGCCTGCAGGAGTGGTTACATCTAAATTGAGAACGGAAGGTGGATAGACATTGATTAGGAGATAGAATAAAGAAAAATTACCTGTGTGTGTGTGTGTGTGTGTGTGTGTGTGTGTGTGTGTGTGTGTGTCCCAGTACTGGGTCTTGAACTCAGGGCCTGTGTATTGTGTCTTAGCTTTTTTTTTGCTTAAGGCTGATACTCTAAAGCTTGACCCATAGCTCCACTTCCAGTTTTCTGATATGAAAATGGGGATAAGAGCCTCATGGACTTTTCCTTCTGAGGCTGCCTTCAAAGAGTGATCCTCAGATCTCAGCCTTTGAAATAGCTAGAATTACAGGCATGAGACACTTGTACCTGGTAGAAAATTACCTTTAAACAAAAGGAATCATGTACTTAGAAATAAAACAACTTTGTTCATTGTGTTCTTACACATTTATTTCAGTTTTATTATTTCACAAATATTAATATTACACAAATATTTCAGTTGAACCAGATGAGAACGGCAAGAGGAGTTGAGACTAGCTGCATTCAGAGGGGAAACCAAGGAGGAAAAACATAAGCTTCCCGATGCTGCATGGTGGGTTTGGGTGTTAGCCTGGAAGCAGTGGAAGCTTGAACCTTAGGGCTGTCCTATGAATCAGTAATGACACACCTTTTACAAGTGAGAGAGTTAAGGTTCAGCAGTCATGCATAAATTAAGGGATGATTCTGTTCTATTACAAGTATCATGATTAGGCCTAAAAGTGTGTTTTCCTGAGAATAAATGTAGATGAGGAGTGTATCCCTTATTTGATGCAAAAGCATGTCCAAATGAGTAGTTGAACTTCTTATTACGGAGGGATAACATTATATAGATATAGATAATTATGGAGGGATCTCTGGTCTGTCTGTCTCCTCAATGCCTCCCGTTAGCTCTGCAAAGGTGCATGTGCCATGAGGCTCAAATACCTTTGCCTACAACCCATTCCCTCTACCAGAGAGATCCCAGAACATCTGAGGTGAAGATAGGCTGAGACATTTTTATAGTCTGTCTCCTCCACATTTTAGGGTACATTTTGGCATGTTTTGTTTTTCTTTCATTTTGGGAAAAGTTAAAAAATGTAAAAATGTTCTAGATTTCATGAATTTTTCTAGGGAATGTAAATTTTAAAAACTCTAATCCAGCTCTCTATTCTGATAACTGATTCTTCTGAATTTATTTATAAGAAAGAAAGAAGTCATGAAAGAAGACAGTAGAGTACCTACAGGGTCTCTGGTTCTGCACTATGAGTTTCATGTGAGTTATCTAATTTAACTGACTGTAACTAGTATAAATTCGTGCATACACATGTGAGCATGCTCTCTCTCTCTCTCTCTCTCTCTCTCTCTCTCTCTCTCTCTCTCTCTCTCTCTCTCTCTCTCACACACACACACACACACACACACACAAAACAAATGACATACTTGTTGAAACAAATCTGGGTTGGTCTTAGTAGTGATGTATCTGACAGGAGGAGGAGGAGGAGGAGGAGGAGGAGGAGGAGGAGGAGGAGGAGGAGGAGGAGGAGGAGGAGGAGGAGGAGGAAGAAGAGGAGGAAGAAGAAGAAAGAAGAAGAAGAAGAAGAAGAAGAAGAAGAAGAAGAAGAAGAAGAAGAAGAAGAAGAAGAAGAAGAAGAAGAAGAAGAAGAAGAAGAAGAAGAAGAAGAAGAAGAAGAAGAAGAAGAAGAAGAAGAAGAAGAAGAAGAAGAAGAAGAAGAAGAAGAAGAAGAAGAAGAAGAAGAAGAAGAAAGAAGAAGAAGAAAGAATGGCTGTGGAGCACAGGCAGCCATGTAGGCATGAGATCTTCTCCTTAAGTAGACCACATGAAATACTGAAATATTGAATGAGTAGTACTAGGGCACAAGACTGTCAACCACATGTATTTTAAAATGCACTCATGTTAATTTTGAGAATTGCATTATTTGCCTATGAAGACACTCATGTAGGACTGAAAATAAATAGTTCGTCAAGCTTACCTCAAAAGAATAAACTGAACTTTAGTTAACTAAAGCCTATTTTATTTTCCATTGTATTTCTATCTTGTAGATAATCTAATAATTCTTTTTGATAACTAGGGTTTGAATTTGGGGCTTTGTACTTACTAAGCAATTGCTGTACCACTTGCTCTGGTGATTTTTCAGGTAGGTTTCATGTTCCTCCTGGGAAGCCCTGAACCATGAGCCTTCTATTTATACTTTCCATCATAGCTTAGACCATATGTATATACTTGTGTGTGTATGTGTGTGTAAAACTCACCAGTGCAGATTTTCTGTTGAGCTGGGGTCTTGCAACACTTTTTGCCTGGTCTCTCCTGGAAGTGTAATCCTCCTCATCTCAGCATCCTAGGTAATTAGAAACATATGTTTTATATCCAATGGCACCTGCTTTGATTACTTTTGAAATTTCTTTGTTCTGTTACTTCACAGATTGTTTAAGGCATGTCCACATATGTTTATTCCACTGGTAATTGGTTGTGCTAACTGAGATTGAGAATTGATTCCTTTTTCATCAATTATGAAAAACTGTCAGTCAAAGAGGGAAAAGAGTTAGGAAGAATCACAGAGGGGGTCAGATTTTTTGGAAAATATTGCAAACACATAGTAATGCAACAGTAAATTGCCTATCCCCTATAACCCATGAAACAAATTCCATTTAAAAAATTATGTCAATGGTTAGCTTTCCTAATGTTGTCTCCATCATTGCTTTTCATTGGTCTTTAATTCCAACTCAGTTTGTTTAAGGCCTTCTTTTCCTGTCTTCATGTCTCATATCTTTAACTGTATTTGAGAAACAACTTGTCATTTTCTTTTGATCTAAATAGTATTACAGTCTTTGTCTTGAATTCTATCTCATGTATTAATTATATTTACTTATACATTATAGCTCATCCCTATTGTTCCTATTTATTCTTACCATATTGGTCTGCTTCTCATATTTTAATATTTTATTCTTCTTTCAAGTTTTGATAACTTACTATTTTACATATATGTATCTATATATGAATCTATATGTATGTATGTATGTATGTATGTGTGTATGTATCTATCTACAGAGAGAGAGACAGCGAGTGTGAGACTTGCATATATTGGGTGATTTTTATCTGGATCATTGTGAGATTTCATTATTCTTGCTAGTCTTATTTGGGAAAGCTTGGTTCCCTTAAGCTTTTTGCTTTGTTTTGTTTTTCTTTGTGTATTGTGAATTCATCTTTGCTGGAGACTGAGCTGTGGAAGGGTCTTAGCTAATTATCATTTGTCAACCTATATTAGGAATGTTCTCAAACACTGAACTATAGGATTGGGAGAGGTTTATTCCCTAGCAAATTTCAGGCTATGATGAAGAAGATTTTATTAACCCCTGCTTTCTAACAGATGTCTTCAAGTCGTCATGTAACAGGGGCACAGCACTTCCCTTCTGAAGCAGTCAGTCACTGTTCTTACACCTCCTTTGGTTAAAGCTCAAGGTCATGTCTACTGCTCTTTTTTTTCCTTCTTCTTCTTCTTTTTTTTTTTTTGATGCTGACAAGCTCCCCTAGGGCATCAGTCTGACATCTGTTGAATCTGATCTGTAGGATTATCCTTACTTTCCAGTTCAGCTGTATATTTAAAAGGACATGTACTGTATTTTGCCAGGTCTACTCTAATTTGTAGGTCTTTTGCATTTAGAGGTTTCTAGAAAGAAACTCAGAAATCAAAACTCAGAGGCTTTTGATGGTCTTCTGCTCTGGGAAGATGGCACATGCATTAGAAGCAGTACCTCCCGATAGCTGCCAATGAGCTCAGTTTTGCCAGCTAGAACTCACATTTGCCTTTTTAACGTCCGTGTTTATACACATTTCACAAATCAGAGGAACTACAGAAAGAACATTTGGTACTGATAAGATTTGTTTTTTTCACAATTACATGGCTACCCACAACTAACTAATGTTAGTAAAATAAAATCTGGTGGCTGAAGGTCAAGAAATCTCTTAAGGTTTTAGCCTTAAGGTAATTATTTCCTTAGAGAAAAACAGGGGAAAACGTCTAACCTATTTCTATTGTATGTATATCTTATCATATTCTCTTTTAATATTCATTTTGTTTATTTATATTTGTTATTAGAAGAATACTGATAAAGAATTTCACCTGGGGAGAGGGAAAGGGAGAGGAGATGTGAAGTGGCAGCGTTATGGAGTGAATGCTGGGATATTTTTTGTCCTGTTCTCTCCCAATGAATGATTTTGTGGGCCACAGTAACACTGTTGAGAAAATGTAGAATCAGTATATTTTCCCATTCATTAGTCAGCAGTATTCTATTAGTAAGAGAGCATAAACAAATAGCAATATTAAGATGCATATGAAAGAATGGATAGCTTATGTAACTATATATACAAACGTGGACTGAACAATAATAGTACCTCCACATAGACTTTTGCATCCAAATTGACCAACCAGCACCTGGCAATGCATGCCTGAGGATCTGGGGAGATGGGAGCATCCCCTTCATGACAGCAGATGGACTTTTTTCTCCTCTTCTCCAAGATAATAATGGCAAGCTGAGTAACACAGACAATGTCCCGAAAGAGCACTAAAGAGATGTTTCCTGACATCCTTAACTCAGAATATTTGATATCTACCAGAACTATAGTTTCACAGAGAGATCCTTCAGATTATTTTCCACAAAAATGGAAATCTCCCCCAAAGTTACATGTAGCTAGGGCTGAGTAGATATGTATTACAACAATTGAGCAACACTGTCCCATGGAAAGAAGAAACGGACAGCAAAATTAGAGGATAAAAATAATTTTAGCTGGGCGCTGGTGGCTCATGCCTATAATCCTAGCTACTCAGAAGGCTGAGATCTGAGGATCATGGTTCAAAGCCAGCCCAGACAGGAAAGTCTGTGAGACTCTTATCTCCAATAAACCACCAGAAAACTGGAAGAGGCACTGTGACTCAAGTGGTAGAGTGCTTGTCTTGAGCTGAAGAGCTCCGGGACTGCTACCAGGCCCAGAGGTCAAGCCCCACAACAGACAAATAATAATAATAATAATAATATAATCATCATAATTTTACTTCACCAAATACTATGTAGGAGGAAAGTTACAGAAGCTAACCTTCCATCTATTCATTCTCTGTGCCACAGAGAGCTCCTTAGAAGAAGGCAAAGATGCTGATAATGGGGTGAGCACCTTGTCAACTGTAACCTTGGTTAAATTATCCCATGGAATTTGCTATAAGGAAGCATTCTTGTTGCAGGATGGCTTTAGCAGGGTGGCATATCTACTTATAGAAAACAAGCCCATAATCTAAGACAAAGAGTTCCCTTGACAGTCTCTCTTAACCTATACAATGCTATGCATCTGAAATAGAGATTTTTCACAACTTAAATGTTTCCTGTTACAGGAAGTAGTCTCACAAACTTTACTGGGAAGAAAATTCAGTTCCTATTCTAGGATGGACAGCATGTATCCAACATCGGCAAAGAGCGCTGAGGGGGGCCACTCTCATGCCCCTGGACATTGGCCTGTTTTGTCATTTTCATTGCACATGTCCTTGAATTTATTACTGAACTTTATATTTGGTAACTTCACTGATCATATGAACCTAATTTAATAATTTAGTCATGCCTATATAATAAATAGTAAATATCATTTTTTTTTTTGCGTCATGGGGCCTGAACTCTGGACCTGGGCACTGTCCTTCAGCTCTTCAGCTCAAGGCTAGCGCTCTACCACTTGAGCCACAGTGCCACTTTCAGCGTTTTTTCTGCTTATGCAGTGCTGAGGAATCAAACCCAGGGCCTCATGCCTGCAATTGCCTTGCACTCTACCACTGAGCCACCTTCCCAGCCCCATAAATATCATTTTTCAGAACATGAAGAGTCAAGGAAAGTAAATTAAGTTTTATACACACACACACACACACACACACACACACACACACACACACACACACACACTTGTGTGTGCACTTGTATATACCTAACCCATAAGCATATAAAAAGAGAAAGAGAGGAGAGAGACACAGAGACAGAGACACAGAAAGAAAGACAGATAAGAAGACAGAGCCTGGGACAGAGAGGAGGGGCAGAGAGAATTTAAAGTAGATGCTAAATTCATTAAGGCATTATAAAAATAGCAATTTTCTCTTCTGTATTCATATACTCTGCTTTATCCCTTTATTATTCCAAATTTATACATATTCGAAATAACATAGAGTCCCAAGATAATTTGGTAAGGGTAAAAGAAATCAAAGTTTGGAATCCTTATTAAAATGGCTTCCAGCAATATCACATTATTATTTTTTAAGGACAAACCAAATGTACCATAGCATTAACCTTGATTTTTTTAAAGACACAGAATGTCATATAAATATTCAGGCAGGGATACTTGGACTTATTCTGAAATGATATTGCACTAGAGCTCAAATCCCATAAAAGTAAATGATGCTACATAGTGTAAAGTTCAAAAATTGTTTAGCACTTTGCTTTCACACTCTTTGGGATGATTCTTGAATAACATTTAGTCAAAGCTATACGTGTAGAGAAATCAAAACCTCTTTCCAATTCATGACCTTCACCAAGTGACCTCGTAAAGATCTCTGAATCTCTCATTGAGTATGAGTTCAACAATTGTATTAGTCTCTTGAGGAAGAGATGCACAGGATTTGAAAACAGGGACTTTGGAACTGCACATTCTGGAATTCAGATCCCAAATCTGGAATTTAGAGGCTGGGTACAATTTGAATAAAAATGACTAACTTTTCTTCACAGAATTCTGTCTAGAAAAATTGGGGTATTATCTTTAAGAACGGAGTGAAGTAACATGTAAAAGTTATTATTAGAATAAAGATCAGTAATTAGTAAATGTGTGTGTGTGAGAGAGAGGGGGGGATGTTCTTAATCTGTGAAAAGCTCTTCATAGTAATTGGGTGCTTTTATCAATAGTACAACAATGAAGTCCCATAGATGGGCTGAGTAGAACCATCCATCTTCCTCAGTGATAAACTCTAGTGTCTTTTATAGTCACAGTGCTCTCTTCAAGACAGTCCAGTAAGGCATAATGCTCATAATGTTATTGACTTACCTGTTTGGTAGAGGGGACTGGTTTGGGTTTCCTTGTGTAGAGCTGGTGCAACCCAGCAGAGCTATAGACTGTGTAATCTGTGGAACATTGCATGTAGCCTTAGTTGCTAGCTTCCCAGCAACCTAATACTTTCAAGGAAAGCCATGACACTATTATGTCTGATGACATTTGCTGAACAAGCAGGATTTCAGTTTTATGCTTCCACTTTATGAGGGTTATGGTCTAAGCTTTCTGTCTATTCCCTGCCATTTGAAACAGACCTATTTCTTCCTGATCTGATTTTTATTTGTATACCAGAAGTTGGGCTTTACAGAAAGTGATATGTAATTTTTTTCCTGATTCAATACTTATAGAAGCTTATATTTATCTGATAGAGAAAAGTTACCAGAATAACCATGCTCAATACAGCAGTATTCTCCATGGACACAGTATGGAATCAGCCCAGATGCTCCTCAGTGGATAAGTGGAAATGTGCTATATGTACAGAATGGAATTGTACTCATCTATTAGAAAGAATGATATTGTACCATTTGCAAAAATATGGAGGGACCTGAAAAAAATTATATTAAATGAAGTAATTCAGGCTCATAGAGATAAAGGTTGCATGTTTTCTCTCGTATGTAGAAGCTAGACTTAGTTTATAAACATAAAAATAAATATGTTGTACGGTATACAAGTGTATACAAATGCTTTAACTGAAATATGGTATATTCAAGGGAGAACTTAAATAGTATAATCCCTTAGAAAGGTTAAATCTGAGAAATGGGTTCTTGGTATTGGTATGGTGAAGTCAAGGGGAGAAGGGTGGAAAAATTAAAAGAAGAAAGTGGGAGAAATCAAGAATTCAATGATATCATACAAAACAAAGAAATGTGAAGGAAGGAGTAGGTTGGAAGACATGAGTAGGAATGTTGAATGTGGTGACATTTATTAAGACACATTGTATTCATAAACCACTTTGTTAAATGACAACTCCTTTACACAAGTACTTAAAAAGAATTGGGAATACAAACCTTAATCATATTCTTGTCTCTTAATCAGAATTGAGCTATAATTTAGGAGTTTCTTACCATAATCCTTAGAGTCAGTGAACAGAGTTAATGTTTGTTCCTGTTCACTTGTATCTCAACATGAAATATTCCCCAAATGTTTAGAAAGCAGTACTATACTAGTGTATGATATTATTGATATTATTATACTATCAATATGGTAAATAATAAGTGGTATAAAACAGATACTCGAGATACTAGATCAGATCAGAGCTAGAAATAGTTCTGAGGAAACCACATGTTCTGGGATGTTGACTTGGAGTTGATGTGAGGTAGAGTGATAGATGGCTGGACCCCCTGAGCTAGATTTCTTTGGTGGTACTGGAGTATTAAACTCAAGGCCCCATGTGTGGTAGGCAATCATTCTACAACATGACCATTTTATGCTTTAGTTATATTTTTATATTAGATGCATATAAATATAATTTTTATTATTTAATATTTTTTGCATCCAGTTTTATTTGGATCAGGTCTGTCATGTTTGCCCAGGTCAGCCTCAGACTGCAGCTGTCTACCTCTAGTCCCACAGAGCTTAGATTACAAGCATGCTACCATGCTCTGTTTGTTGATTTGAAGTCTTACTAACTTTTAACCCAGGGTTGACTTCAAACTACATTCCTTTAGATATATGGCTCCTGAGTAGTTGAGATTAAGACATGACCCAGGATGCCCATCCTTGATCCATACTTGGGTATCAGTATCCAGTGGGCCTTTTCTTCATCTTGAGGGTGGATAAAATTCTATAGCACATATTAGAGGGATTTAAAAGAAAATGAAAATATCAAAGTCCAAGTTGATGGAATAAACATATGGAACCTTCATTTTGCACATCAGTTCTTCTAAGAGTTTGTGAGTTATAAGTGTAGTGGGGGACAAGAAATTTTGGGTGCAATAAATTAATTATGAATGTTTAAGATCAATACAAATGGAAATCACTAATTAGATGATGATGAGAATTGCATGAAAGATAATGCATGAACAAATGTATCATCCTAAGATTATTTTTCTGTTGAGGGATTTAAGTAATTCATGCTTGTTTTTTATGATATTTAAAAGCCTCAGGGTAAAATTATAGTTGCTCATTTGTGTACTTCTATTGAATTATCATGGATAGTATTTGTTGAATAAACCTTTAAAATAGATAATATATACTATTTTGACTACAATGTTTGTCTAAATGAGACAATTATTTTACCTAATCGGTTATCATAAATAGTTTTATTTCAAAATGAGGTATAAAGCCTATTCATAAACAGAGGGACAAAAAATTCTATGTGCTCTCTTCTCATGGATTGCATGTATGTCACTGAAATTGTGGGATAAAATAACTTTTAAATTAAGAAAAAGGAGATGGTTTGAACTTTAAACTTTTATTTTCACAGTTTAAGCTTGCCCAAGCATTTTAAAAGTGCTCAAGTGTTATTTATATTGGTATCATGAAATGTCTGTGATAGAGTAATGGCTCATAGGTAAGATCAAATTATCTCAAGATAAGATTTTTTAACTTAAAAAAATAGTGTTTTTTTTTTCCTAATGAGAAATGGCAGCTCAAACCATAGGCTCTACATGCTACCTCACTGAGTAAAGAAGTGAGTTACAGCAAGATTTCAGGATTAGCCCAAAGATGATGTGTGAATAGTACACACCAACAGAGCTCAGAGAACCTGTATTATGGATCCAATCCCTCCTGGGCTGAGCTGAAAATGAAAATCCTCTGCCATGAAAGAAAAAAAAATCAGGGTAAAACTTAGTTCTGCCTCATGAACTTACCACTGAACAGTAAGATGAAAACAGACCTGTGGAAGGCAATTTCCAGAAAGGTTCACAGAGGGAAGAAATAGTCAGACCCCCCACATTCTGTCTTCCAATCGCAAAAAGGACAAATGGATTTTCTCCTTGGTGAACAAGTACTACCCAATTCACAGAATCATTTTGTTAATCAGTGACAGGGTAAGCCTAGTAAAAGTTTTATACTGGGGTCAAGGAAGGAACAGGACATTTTTACAATATATGAGTCAAGGGAGACCACAGGATGGGCTACTAAACGTGTGCATCTAGCTACAAGACATTCTTGGATACTGTGATGTTTTGAGGTCTCTCACGGGTCTTTTATTCTAAGAATTTATTTTTCCTTCCTACATTAATATGGTCCCAGGTACCCATTCCTGTCCAGTGTATTTCTTTCTGCTTTCTTCATTTCCTTAGCTGCATTTTGATTTCTATCCTCACTTTCTTTGAGAAATCAATAGCTTGTTAAAGAAGAGAGTGTCACACGAAAGGGCAGGGCTAATGGTCCTCCTGAAGAAATTGTGCCAGCTGGCTTTATAAACGATATCTTACCCCCCTCTCCTTTGCAGAAAGGGCCACGGATCTACACCAAGGACACAGAAAAAAGTGTTTGGGCTCTTAATGAAAAACAGGAAAGGAAAGGAGAAAATGCAGGAGTTTTAAAATCATTGGGAGAGTTTTGTAGGCAATGAAAATCTATTGCTTTTATGGCTGGTTTTGTTTTTGAGACAAAGAAATGAAATATCTTAAGATATAATTATGTAGTAAAGGAACATAGTCCTCAAAATGAGAAATATTGTCTAGGATGCAATTGATAAAGAAGTTATTAAATAACCTCATTTGGGGCAACTTATATTTCTTTTCTTGAGTTTTCTTCTTTTCTTTTTCCTTTCCTTCCTTCCTCCCTCCCTCCCTCCATCTCTCCTTCCTTCCTTCCTTTCTTTTTTTTTTTTTGTTTGTCTTGGGGCTTGAACTGTAGGCCTGGGCACTGTCCCTCAGCTCTTCAGCTCAAGATGAGCACTCTACCAGCCAGAGAAAAACTTCTGGTTTTCTGGTGGTTAATTGGAAATAAGAGTCTCATGGCCTTTTCCTGCCTGAGCTGGTTTAAACGGTGATCCTCAGATCTCGGCCTCCTGAATATCTAGGATTACAGATGTGAGCCACTTATATTTCTGAGAATATGTTTCATTCATTTAGAAGTAGGGATGTGAAAGTAGATGGCTTTAAATAATAGTATTAAAGTTTTGTCCCATTATTAGTATCCATGGACAAGGAAGGAAGGAGAGTAGATGAGAAATGTCTTTTTATGTATGTGCGTTGATACTGGGGCTTGAACTCAGGGCCCTGTCTTCTCACTTGACTTTTGCAAAACTGACACTACCACTTGAACTTCACCTTTTTTTTTCTTAAATAAGTTTTTTATTGTGAAAATACCGTACAGAGGTGTTTCAGTTACATGAGCAAGGTAATGAGTACATTTCTTATCCAGCATTGTTGCCTCCTCCTTTGTTTTCCCCTACCATCTCTTCCCTCCCACCTCCACAACTACACTCCCCAGTCCCCCACCCCCCTACCCCCACCTAAATTGTAAAGTTCGTTTTTCGACGTAGTGTCTTGTACATCTCATTGTTGCAATGGGTCCACCTGTATTCCTATTTAAAAATTTTTTTTCCCTTTCCCTCCCCAAATTATACTAACATCAAATACAGTGAAAACAGGGGTTATACCATGGGGGAGGGACATGCAAAGCAACAAAAAAATCACGTGGTATCTTATATAATAGCAAGAAAGAAAAAAACACTTGTGTCCTTATCTTGGGGTTCATTTTGCTTAACATCACCTTATCTGACCTTTGAACTTTACCTTCACTTTTGTTTTTGGCTAATTAAGCATAAATCTCATGCACTTGTCTGCTCTAGCTTACTTTGAACCTCTATCCTCAGATGCCAGCCTTCTGAATATTCAGATAGAATTACAGGTATGTGCCACCAGCACCCAGCTTGAGAATTGTCTGTCTTTTTAGAAATGACTACTGGAATTGCATTCTAGATATTTTTTTTCCCCTAGTGAAATAACACACTACATGCATAGAGAGATGACAGATGGAAGCAAACATACATGTCTTTTTGGTGCACTTTAGCTATTCGTATGCATGCCATTTCCTGTTTGCTGTCTAATTTTGAAGTGTTCATTGTTGACTTGACCCTATTCATTATCTAAGGTGACTCAAGATTCACATTAAGATGCAAGGTATTGGAAATTTCTCTGGCATTGGAACCAGAGAAATTTCTAATTTCTCAGTAGCCTTCTGTTTGGGGGTATGTTCACATTACCATTGATATTTGGTTTTCTTTCTGTAGATTTTACATAATTGAATTTATCTTATAAGGAAACTGAAAGCATCAGGTTTGATATTTCTCCCCACCCCCTCTCTCTATTTCTCTCTTTCTCTCCTACTATTCCTTTACTTCTAATTTGGAGTTTTAAAAAATCCTATTTTCCTTCCTGTGGAGAAGCCTTTGTGATTTTTGAAGACGTTGATTTGTATAGGTATATAGAATGAGAAAATAATCACACATATAAATGAATAGATTCCTTGCATCTTTCAACTGACTGGTATATTATCTCCCTTAATAAGACATCCCAGAGTATGCACATTTTCCTGATAAGAATAACTGCTGTCATATTTTTATCTCAATTTAATCATGTAGGACATGTAGTTTGTAGGAGACCTACAAGTCCTGGATAAATACTCATCAAATATTCAATTAAAGTATAAAAAGGTGTCATTTTCACAGATCAAACAAGGTCATTTATTAGGCGCTTTATGTGGCTCAATCTAACTCTGTTTTTCTCCTTTTTTTGTAACCAGCTGGAAAGTGATAGACGCTCACTACAGAGTGTACCAATAGACTCCTGTGCTCAGAGCTTGCTGTGTTTTGATTGCCCATGAGTAAGACCTCACCTTGTCTTATCTATCCACCATCTGAATTACTGTCTGCTTACAACTCTAGGACCTATCATGTCCCAACCAGGTACTTTTCTTCCCATTGTCAGATGATTAGGCTTCTCCTCAAACTCTTAGTTATGCACAACCTTCTCTGAACTCACAGGACAACAACTAGAATTAGGATTTTCTTGCTGCTGTTATTTTTAAGGCTGAATGGATATCATTTCATTGAAACTAAATTTAAACTCTTAGGGGTAGGAACACTGCTTCCAGGGGGAAAATTATCTAACCTCTACTTCCCTTCTTGATGGCAAGTGGAAAATGACCATTGTTTAAATAGAGAGTGTGCTGTGTCATAGTGTACAGCTTGCAACTGTTTAACTCAGTATGCTGTTTTCATGCTTTTGCATATGCCTAGCCTTCTGCTGACAGCACTTTTTACTTTCTTACACTTTTTTTCCCCTCTCCACTTGGCAAAATCCTGCTCCTCCTGCAAGCAACAGCTCTTGTGTCTCTGGGCAGACATTACTGTGTGGTTTTCATACTTATGCTCTATATACAGTCATCTTAGCAATTACTGCTCAATATTTGGGTATACCTTTCCCATTAAATTGTAATCTGCTAAAGAAAAAGGAACAATATATTTTTATTGTAAAGATACTGTACAGAGGGGTTACAGTTACATGATTCAGGTAATGAGTACATTTCCTATTAAGCATTGTTACCTCCTCCTTTGTTTTCCACTACCATCCTTTACCTTCCCACCTCCCAAACTCCTCCCTCTTCACTCCCAAAGCTGTCCAGTTTGTTTTCAAAGTAGGAACACTACTGCATTGTTGGTGGTAATGTAAACTTGTTCGACACTTTGGAAAGTAGTATGGAGGTTTCTCAAAAGACTACACATAGAGTAATCCTACTTTTGGGCATTTGCCCAGACAAGGCCATACTAAAGCTACCAGCACAACTATGTTTATAGCAGCATCATTCACAATAGCTAAGATATGGAACCAGCCCAGATGTCACTCAGTAGATGAATGTATCAAGAAAATGTCATGTGCATCCATACACACACACACACACACACACACACACACACACACACACACACACACACACACACACACACACACACACACACACACACACACACACACACAAAGGAAAAGGAATTCTATGCCCACATCAGAAAGAATGACATCACCCCATTTGATAGGAAATGGAAAGACTTGGAAAAAATTGTATGAACTGAAGTAAGCCAGGCCCAAAGAAACATAGGGCCCATGGTTTCCCTTGTTTGCAAAACTAGTATACATCTAGGATAATCTTAGCAGACAAGCAGAAAAGGTCAAAAGCTATGTACATATGACCATGCTAAGTTGAAATTGCAGAGCTTCTGCATGGCAAAGGACATAGCTAGTAAGCTCAATAGAAAGCCCATGGATTGGGAGAAGATCTTCACTGGCCATCCAACAGACAAGGGTCTCATATCTAAAATATACCTGGAACTCAAAAAAATTAAATCCCCAACAACAAATCCTCAAAGAAACAACTGCCCAATAAAAAAAAGTGGGCTAAAGACTTAAAGAGAAACTTCTCTGAAGAGGAAAGAAGGATGGCCAATAGACACATGAAAAAATGCTCGGCCTCACTGGCTAGAAATGCAAAAGAAATGCATGTAAAAGAAATGCAAATCAAAACAACATTGAGATACCACTTCACCCCAGTTAGAATGGTTATAATCAAGAACTCTAATAACAACACATGCTGGAGGGGATGTGGACAGAAGGGAACCTTACTGCATTGTTGGTGGGAATGTAAACTTGTTCAACCACTTTGGAAAGTAGTATGGAGGTTCCTCAAAAGACTCCACATAGAGCTCCCCTATGACCCAGCAATCCCACTTTTGGGCATTTACTCAAATAATTACAAACAAAACCATAGTAAAACTACCAGCACAACTATGTTTATTGCAGCATTATTTACCATAGCTAAGATATGGAACCAACCCAGATGCCCCTCAGTAGATGAATGGATCAAGAAAACGTGGTATATATACACAATGGAATTCTATGCCTCCATCAGAAAGAATGACATTGCCCCATTTGTTAGGAAATGGAAAGACCTGGAAAAAATTATATTAAGTGAAGTAAGCCAGGCCCAAAGAAACATAGGTCCCATGGTTTCCTTTATTTGCAATAACTAGTATATGTCTGAGACAAGCAGAAACGGTCAGATAAGTTGATGTTAGGTGAAATGAACCCCAAGATAAGGACTCAAATGGTTTTTCTTTCTTGCTATTGTTTCTAACATATTTATAAGGTGATTTCTTTGTTGCTTTGTATGTCCCTCCCCCACTGTAAAACACCTGTTTTCACTGTGTTTGATGTTGGTATACTTTGGGGAGGGGAAGGAAAAAATTGTTTAAATAGGTATACAGATGGACCCATTGCAACAATGAGATGTACAAGATGTTATGTCGAAAAACGAACTTTACAACTTTGGTGCGGGGGGGGGGGGGGGTGGTTACGGCGGGAGTAGGGGGATAGGAAGGGAAGGGATGGGAAGGGGAAACAAAGGAGGAGGCTACAATGCTTGATAAGAAATGTACTCATTATCTTGCTCGTGTAATTGTAACCCCTCTGTACCATATTTTCACAACAAAAAATATCTATAATAAAAAATAGAAAATGATGCTAAGTAAGATGAACCCCAAGATAGGGACACAAGAGTTTGTTTTTTCTGTGTCATTGTTTTTAATGTACTGTGTGATTTTTTTGTTTCTTTTGTATATTCTTTTGTATATTCACTGTATTTGATTCTGGTGCCCTGCATCTTGTATATACATTTTTCTAATTTGGGGAGGGGGAGGGAAATAACAAAATGCTGAAACAAGGATATAGGTTGACCCATTGTCACAATGAGGAACAATATCTTTACACTGAAGTCGTTTCAGTTCTTGCCACAATAAGTGGGACACAACAGGTATCCCCCAAATATTTCCTGAGGAAATTAATAGGTCTGTAAATTGATCTCCAATTCAAAGCCCCAAAATAGATTTCCTATGTTCTTCTTTTAGTATTAGTTATCTATTTGACCTTCCCTGTTTTTCTCTTTCTCATTCCATCTATTTCTGTATTTCTAATTTAGGGTTATAAAATTCCTATTTACTTCCCTGTTTAGAAGCTTATGGGAATCTTGAAGAAGCTGATTTGCATAGGTGTACAGAATGAGAAAATAATCACACATATAAATGAATAGATTCCTTGGCATCTTTCAACTGACTGCTATATTATCTCCCTTAATAAGACATCTCAGAGTCTGCACATTTTCCTGATAAGAATAACTGCTGTCATATTTTTTGTCTCAATTTGAATGTTTTAAAGACATTTGCTATTAGCACTAATTATATGTATAAGAGCCTTCCTGAGCAAGGAAGATAGTCACAGCTAATTCATAAAGAATTAATGATAGCAGCCAAATTGCCTTATAGATTTGCACTTTGGGTAGGGTTAAATTACCAGATAATATAAAAATGTTTAATATAAATTCTGTATTTAAAGCAAGTCATGGTTTTATTAAATTCATAATAATTTTATCATTTTCCCAATACTGTTCCAAATGAGTATTTGTATAAAATCACTTTAGAGTAAATAAGCTAATAATATGATAACATGAGTACAGGGAATAATAACATCCATTTTTAGTACAGATTTTGTAATTAGAACGATTACTGTTATAACTTTGGATTCTTTCATCTGTCATACAAACAGTTCCAACCAGGTACTTCTACTAAAGATGTAAGACATTTGAGACAGCATTTTAACTTTGTTGAGTCATTTGTGTATTAACATTACTGATGTGATAATTTGTTAAATGATTTCCTTGTAACTTTGATGTGAGTGCATGTGAGTGATTTAAGGGCTCTACTACAAGTTTTGAATCTGTACTCTCAAATTTCTTGATTAGGAGAATACAAACATTTCAGGAAGGAAAATTCAAAGGCCTTTCTTTCTGCATAGTAGATATAGATGATACAGAAAATAAGATAAGGGAATGAAATAAAAGTGAATTCACATATATCATCTAAGTAGTAGGCCGATTTTCGTGCCATATTAACACCTATCATTGTATGTATCTGAACCTGGAATCACATTAGATAAAAGAAGGATAGCTACTATTATTTATTTTTTCTTCCTTTTATTCCATACTGAAAAATAAATTAAGAAATTGCTGTGTTCAATCACTTCACCCAAGGATCAGGTAATATCTTACATCCACTGCCTTAAGACACAAGGCAGTACCTGGAACATAAGAAATGCTAGATAAAATCGTTTAACTAGGGATACAGGTGGACCAATTGCAACAATGAGATGTATAAGTCGTTATGTCGAAAAACGAACTTTACAACATTGGTGGAGGGGTGGGGGGGGGAGTACCAGGTGGGGGGAGGAGGAGTATGGGAAGGAATGGGAAGGGGAAACAAAGAGGAGGCAACAATGCTTGATAAGATATGTACTCATTATCTTGCCCATGTAACTGTAACTCCTCTGTATGGTATTCTCACAATAAAAAATAAAATAAAATAAAGAAATGCTAGATAATTGTAGAGTGAGAAAATAAATGAATAAATCACCTCATAGACAACCATTGTTCAGAGCTGACCTTTAAAGTCTACTTTCCTTTTTCATTTGTTGTATTAGGTTCCTGGGTCTTCCTCTTTGGAATCTCCTCTCACAAGTTGGGTCTTCTTTTTTTAAAAAAATTTTGTTGTAAAGGTGATGTACAGAGCGTTTACAGTTACATGATTCAGTAATGAGTGCATTTCCTTTTGAACAGTGTCATTTCCTCCCTCATTCTTTCCAAAATTTTTCCCTCCAGACTTCCCTCCCTGCAAAGTAGTATAATTGATTTCCAACATAGTGTCTAGTGAGTTTCACTGCTGAATTGGTTCACCTTTTGTCCCACTGTTTCTATGCTTTCCCTTCCCCTCCCCAAACCAGATAAACTTATATACAAGACAAAGGGTACAGAAATAAAAATATAGTGACAGAATGGAATAGACAAAGATAGAAGAAACACAAACAGTACAATCATTTCTTGGAGTTTATTTCAATAAGCATAATTTATTGTTATCTTATGCACATAGCTATTGAACCCTTGCCAGTGTCTACTAAGAATATTCTCCTTTGTGGTCACTGTTTAGTTTGCTATTTAATTTATCATGTCTAGGTATCAATTTATTTGTCTTTTGGGTTTTCTGTCCATTGGGTTTTATTTTTTTGTTTGTTTGTTTGTTTTTAACCGGTCATGGGGCCTGAACTCTGGGCCTGGGCACTGTCCCTCAGCTCTTCAGCTCGAGGCTAGCGCTCTACCACTTGAGCCATAGCAACACTTCCAGCTTTTTCTGCTTATGTGGTGCTGAGGAATCGAACCCAGGGACTCATGCATGCAAGGCAAGCACTCTACTACTGAGCCACCTTCCCAGCCCCCATTGGGTTTTCTTGTAGCCACATTCTAGTTATTATAAATGAGTGAAGCCATACAGTCTATGTTTATTTGGGTCTGGAATACTTCACTTAGTATAATTTTTCCCAACTCTTTCCATTTCCTTATGAATGGGGCATTTTTTCTGATAGAAGCATAGAATTCATATATGTATATGTATATATATATATATATATCACATTTTATTGATCCATTCATCCACTGAGGGATATCTGGGTTGATTCCATATCTTGGATATAGTAGACAATGCTGCAATGAACTTGGTCAAGCTGGTTAGGTAGCCTGATTTGTGGTCCATTGGATAGATGCCCAGAAGTGGGATTGCTGGGTTATAGGGAAGCTATAACCCTTCATACTGCTTTCCAGAGTGGTTAAACAAGTTTACATTCCTACCAACAGTGTAGTAGTATTCTCTTTTGGCCACATCCCCACCGGCATCTGTTATTGTTAATTTTCTTGGTTATAGCCATTCTAAATGGGGTGAGGTGGAATCTCAATGTTGTTTTGATTGCATTTCTTTTATGACCAGAGATGTGTCAAACATCATGTGTCTCTTGGAAATCCTTATTTTTTTCTTCAGAGAAGTCTCTCTTTAAGTTATTTGCTGTTTCTTTGTGGATTTGTCTTTGGGAGACTTAATTTTTTGAGCTCTGAGAGTATTTTAGAAATGAGGCCCTTGTCTGATGCATAACTAGTAAAGATCTTCTCCCATTCTGTGGGTTTTCTATTTATCTTGCTATGTCCTTTGCCATGCAGAAACTCTTTAGTTTGATGTAATCCCATTTATCCAGCTTTTATTTGATTTGTTGTGTTTCTGGATCTTTCCTTAAGAAGTTTTGACTTGTGCCAAGGAGCCTTAGTGTTTCTCCTATCCCTTCCTGTAATATTTTCAGGGTATCTGGTCTTACATTCAGGTCTTGGATACATTTGGAGTTGATTCTGGTGAATAGCAATACATAAGAATATAACTTCAGTTTTCTGCATATGTATAGCCAGTTCTGCCAGCATCATTTGTTGGAAAGGCTGTCTTTCTTCTATCCTTTGTTTTTGGCTCCCTTATACTCAATGGTGAAAAATTAAAACTATTTCATTTAAAATCAGGAATGAGACAAGGATGTCTTCTCTCTCCACTGCTCTTTAATATAGTACAGTAATTCTTAGCTAGAGCTAAGACAAGAGACAAACATGAGGGGGTATAAATAATAGGGAAAGAAGAAGTAAAACTCTCCCTCTTTGCAGATGAAATGATCCTGTATTTAAAGAACCCCATAGATTCCTCTCCCAAGTTACCTGAGCTGATCCAAAACTTTGGCAAAGTGTCAGGGTATAAAATTAACCCACAAAAATCAGTAGCTTTCTGTATGCCAACAATGAAGAGAGTGAAGCTAGAATTATAAAGCAACTCATTTTGTAATAACCTCAAAAAAGTACCTACGAATTAACGAAAGATGTGAAGGAACTCTATGATGAAAAATTTAAAAACCTGAAAAAAGTAATTAAAGCAGACTTAAGGAAGTGGAAAAGCCTCTCATGCTACTGGTTTGGAAAGATTAACATAATGCAAATGACAATACTGCCCAAAGCTATCTAAAATTCAATGGAATACCCATCAAAATCCTAACAACATTCTTCAGCAATACAGAAGAAGAATATGGAATTCATATGGAATAATAGAAGACCTGGAATAGTAAAAACAATCCTCATCAAGAAGAACAGGGGGCTGGGGTTTAGCCCAGTGGAAGGGCACCCCCCTGGCGCGTGCAAGGCCCTGGGTTTGGTTCTCAGCCCTGGGGGAAAAAAGAAGAAGAACAGCACTGGAGGGATATCAATACCAAACTTCAAACTCTATTTCAAAGCCATAGTAAGTTTGGTGTTCTTCTGACAATCAGCAAAGCAACTTTCTATCCTCATTTCCTACATATTTGTTTTTAATGTGCAAAACTGATTTCCCAACCAACCTAGCTGTGGTTTTGATTTCCTGGCTTGTATACCATTGCTTTCATTTCTTGACACCAGAGTATTTAAATCCCAAGTATGTCAACTAAAATCTTCTCTACCCTCTTCTCTCCATCTTTTAAGAAATGAACTTAAGGATCTTGAGGTGCATTCCAATTTGTGTGCCCATTATTTCTGGTTTTATTTGTTTCAGCTTTTTAGCATGCCCAGATTATATCCTAATATGAACAATGAATGTAAGATTCTTGATCTTGTGTATCTGGTGGTGGTAAGGGGAAATGGAAAATGTGAAGACACATATTCATATCCATATTGATAATATCGAAGTGGCCCAAATAGTAGGTAGCAATTAGCTAAGAAAACTTAAAATGGAAAACTTTTCAAGGCATCCAGCCCTTAAAGAGACAGTATTAGATAGCAGAGATACCTAAGTAGTGACCTCGGGAGGAATAGATCACAAAGTTTTCATAGAAAATTATTTAAAATACTTTAACTAAATTGTACAGACTCATAGGTAACCTTAGCCTTGTATGATGGATCCAGGAATAGGAATTTCTCATGGGCAATCTCAGTTACTACTGAAACCCCAAATGCAAATGCTGTCATTTGAACCATAGTGACAACCTGCTTAACAAGTACTTAGCCTTTTTTTTTTTTTTTTTTGCTGAAAAGCAGTGACTCCTTAATTTAACTCCTGAATTAAGTAATGCAAGAGAAAAACATGGTATCTGTGCCTCCATTTTGTGATTGTCTTTTTTTAAGTCATTCATTTGGTAATCACTTTGTAATCACAGTGGATTCCTAGAAAAACAGTATTAGTTGATAACATGAGGTGAACCAATGCAACAGTGACATTCACAAGACAATAGTTTGGAAATAATCTGTATAAATCGGGGGAAGTGGTGAAGGAAGGAAAAGTGGGAGAAAAATGAGGGAAGGGGTAATAAATTTGACAAGAAATGTAGTTATTACCTTACTAATGTAACTGTACATCACCTTGACCAAAAAAAAAGACAAGGAAAAACAAAGACAAGGGACTGAAAGTATAAAGAAAGAGCAGATCTTGGGAGAACAGACTATCTCCAAATGTGAAAAATTACTTATCATCATTAGGACTCACTCTGGAGGAGTAAGAATCCTCTCATGGCAATGAGATTATTCTCTTCGTGTGCTAGTAGTGATATTCTTTTTGGAATGAGAACCAGAAAGGAGATAATAACCAACCTGGCCACTCTGTGCAAAACTTTTGTTTCCTTGCCCTTGATTCTTCCTCTAATGAAATCCATAGCTCATGTCCATACCAAATATGACTGAGGGTGACCTGAAGTGCCATCTTCCCATGGCATTAGGCTGTATATTAATCTCCTTTCTCTGTTCTTCACCTTATCTATTTATTTGTTGGACATATAGGGGTGAGAAATCAGACCTGTCGTCTTTCTATCACTTTCAACACATTTTTGTACCTTCCCTACAATCTCTCACCTGACAAGGATCGAGCTAAATAGCTGTATAGACTCTCTAGTAACACAAGGAGACACTTTTGTTCTTGCTGATAATCTGCAGTCTCAGGCTCCACTTCCTATGGCATGTCCCTATCTGTACTTACAGTTGTCTTCGCACAATGTACTCTCTCTTCCTCAATTGGAAATACATGTTTCTAAAAAAAAAAAGTTAAGCTATTCCATTTGTTTTTTTTTTTTTTTTTTTTTTTTTTTTTTTTGGTCGGTCGTGGGGCCTGAACTCTGGGCCTAGGCGCTGTCCCTCAGCTCTTCAGCTCAAGGCGAGCGCTCTACCACTTGAGCTACAGCGCCACTTCCGGTTTTCTGGTGGTTTATTGGAGATAGGAGTCTCACGGTCTTTCCTGCCCGGGCTGGCTTTGAACCGCGATCCTCAGATCTCAGCCTCCTGAGTAGCTAGGATTACAGGCGTGAGCCACCAGCGCCCGGCTCCATTTGTTTTTAAATGTTACTAAGAATTTAAAAATCTGTCTCACCTTTAAAGAGACTGCCTTAAATTTATTAGGACAAATTTTAATGAAGAGAGGAAACTGCCTGATATGCTATGCACTAAATAGAAAAGCAAGGGATTCAATAGGAAAGAACTGAGATGCGGTTATTCATTTTAAAAGACACTATTTTTTTTGGTCAGGTGTGGGTCTTGAACTCTGGGCCTGGGTGCTGTCCTTGTGCTCTTCAGGTCAAGGTGAATGCTCTACCACTTGAGTTACAGCACCACTTCAGGTTTTCTGGTATTTAATTGGAGATAAGAGTCTCGCGGACTTTCCTATTTGGACTGGCTTTGAACCGAGATCCTCAGATCTCAGCCTCCTGAGTAGATAGGATTACAGGCATGAGAGCCACTGGTGCTCACACTATTTTTTAAAGTAGACCCTGAAAGCTGTGATAGAGAAAAGGAGTTGAGATAGAGTAGTATATTTTTTTACTTGGCAAAACAGTTGCATGGGCTTTTCTTTTTTTCAATTTCAATGCCTTTCTCTTTTTTATTATTAATAAGTTTTTTTATTGTGAAAATACCGTACAGAGGGGTTACAATTACATGAGCAAGGTAATGAGTACATTTCTTATCAATCATTGTTGTCTCCTCCTTTGTTTCCCCTTTCCATCTCTACACCCCACCCCGCAGGGCTCCCCCCTCTCCTCCCCCCCCACCAAAGTTGTAAAGTTCATTTTTTCCACATAACATCTCATACATCTCATTGTTGCAATGGGTCCACATGTACCCCTATTTAAACAATTTGTTTTTTTTCTTCCCCTCCACAAATTATACCAACATCAAATACAGTGAAAATAGGGGTTATACTGTGGGGGAGGGACATACAAAGTGACAACTCATCTTGTAAAGATGTTAGAAACAATAGCAAGGAAGAAAATCCATTTAAGTCTTTTTCATGTGATTTTTTTTTTAGCTATCAATAAACACATCTTATTTTTCTCCATTTTGAACTCAGGTCATAGTACTTGCTAGGCAGACCGTCTACCATTTGAGTCTGTCTCTAGTCCCTTTTTTTTTTAGTTTTTATTCTTTAGATGTTTTATACTTTGCACCTTAGGCCTGTCTTAGAACACTAGTGTCCTACCTTCACCTCATAACTACCTAGAATTATAGTGGTACACTAACACACCTGGCCCAATTAACATATCTTTATAATCTTTTGGAAAAGTCTTCTGTAGAACAAGAGCTTTATCTTTGGGCATCAAGCAAAAGATAAATATTTCCATTCAGAAACAATTTTCTAAGCCTTAACCTAAGTCCAGATGGTTACAGTTTGTATCATTCCCTACATTGAGATAAAGTGGCAGGTAACACTTAACACCTTGATTAATATCACAGAAAAACAGTATGTTTACTATATTGCTGTGTCTATTTGAGTGTTAGTTGGTAGCTGTCCATTCTTTTTTTTTGGGGGGGGGTCCGGTTGTGGGGGCTGAACTCTGGGCCTGGGCGCTGTCCCTCAGCTCTTCAGCTCAAGGCCAGTGCTCTATCATTTGAGCCACAGCGCCACTTCCGGCTTTTTTCTTTTTGCTTATGTGGTGCTGAGGAATTGAACCCAGGGCCTCATGAATGTAAGGCCAGGGCTCTACCGCTGAGCCACCTTCCCAGCCCAGTAGCTGTCCATTCTTGCAACTAGTGTTACCTAGGTAGTTTCCTGTGTGTCTGAGCAACAGTCTTCAAGTGTTGACAGTGATGCCTGTTCTTATTGGCCTTCTAACACTTGTATAAGATTAATTTCTTGTACGTAAAAACAAAAACAAAAACAAAACAATCATAATTAAGATCCACATAATATATCCTGAGATTTTACCATATATTTATAGTTGGGGCAGTTACAGGATTTGTTCAAAGTTTTGAAGGTAGTAATTGATCATAATTGATATTATTGTACTGTTAGTGAAAAAAATATGATGTTCTGTTAGTCAGCAATGGACAGTAGCAGAAGCATGTGTGTAATTATCTTCTGTACCTGCTAGGATACAGTGATTATGAAAAGAAATGCTGGGGAAGACCTTTTATTTTTCTTTTCTATCTTTTGTTTTTTTTTCAATAAGGTAGAATTATGACATGGCATTCTATATGAGACTGAACTGAAAAGCTTGCACAAATCCTTCACAGGATGGTACAGCAAGGGAAGCAGGAAACTTCCTTAATGTCTTTAAGAACCTTTTATTTCATCTACTTTGGAGAGCTGGACTTTGTGAAAGCTAAATCCTAAATTTCACATGACCCATTCTGAATTATGATACAAGTCAAAGTCATAGCCTTCTATTTATCAATAAAGGGTAGAATTTTGAAAATTACATGATATATTAAGTGGATTTTAAAAGAATATGAATATCTCAAAAACCCCAAATCCTACTGAGTCTTCTTTGGCGACAAATGTAGCTCCTCATCCTATCCATAAATAAGTGAACCAACTATTCCCTGTGAACCTTGCAATGATCCCAGTTATTACTGCAGGAAAATGATGGCTCTTAACGACGTATCAGTATTTTTCATTTAGCCCATACACGTCATAGCACAGAAATGTATAAAGTGACCTATAATATGTCATTAGAAGACATTAGCTATAAATCATACATTTGCATTTAAAGTGTGTGTATGCATGTAGATCTATATCTATTATCTATCATGTGTCTACATTTTAGAAAATGCATACTGAGCAAAATACCATAGGCTGTCTGAATAAAGTCTTCCATGATGGAGAGTGACCATGAAAATTCATTGTGCCATCTCATACTTCTTTCAATGTGGATCATTAAAAGTAGATATGACATTATCTGTACCTATTTGCTTATATAAACAATTTATAATTATATAATTGTTTTATAAGAAAATTTCATAATAGAACATGATAGTGAAACTCATAAAAATTCAAATACTTAAACTTTGGTAAGCTTATAAGTAGTGTATTTAACAAGGTTTGTTAACAATTACTCAAAAATTAAAGTAAAAGTCTCTCATTTTATGTCATTTACCACTGAGATTAAGATGTATTTTAATGAGTTCTTTATATTCTTTAAGTTAGCTTGATAGATATAAATGCATGTATATATAATGCTTTATGTATTTTATAAACTAATTTATAACCTATAGTTCCAACTGAAGTCAACTTGTTTGAGTTTAAGGCTCAAAACAAAATAATTCTTTTTAAATTAGTCTATATTGTTGTTAAAGGTTCCCATTTGGGCAATCCAATACAACAGATTCACTAGTATTTGAAGTTCACTGTCACTGGTACTATACTATGGTTAATATATGAAGCTTTTGGTAAACTCAATGAAATCATAGTACTGTTCAGCCTCTTAGAATTTTAGAGCAAAACTATGTTTTCTTATGCATAAGAATATTAATCTTTTAAGAAAAATATGGCATGCTATTGGCCAATAGTGTAAACTGAATTCATAAAAAATGGGTTACATGCCGAGTGAGCTACTTCCAATTTAGTGGATGAAATCAGGGCATTTAAAATAACATCCAGTCAAGTAGTGCTAACACACCCCAAACACACACAGTTCAAGTTGGACATGAAGACAGGCAATTTTGTGAAGATGTAGTTCAGTTTTCCATTACATGTGAAATATCTGCTATACTGATATCTCTCTGTCAAACTGCATCTTAAGATTCTAGTAAAGATCTCATTTTAATATTGAAGCAGGAAAATGGCAGGGTTTACAGATAGCTGTGCATGAAATGTTGACACAACACTAAAGTAGATGATTGTAGCATTAAATTTTTTACTGAGGGGCAGCCATAAAGTGTACAGTGTCATACACTTAAGGAAAAAATGTGGTTAAGATACAGAATTAAACCGAGTTCATAATTAATGCTGTTGAAATATACATACTACTCAAAGTGATCTATATATTTGATGCAATCTTGAACAAAATTTGAATGGCATTTTTTATAGAAATGTGGGGAAAAAACAAACAAGGAAGAATTGATAAGTGGAGACCTGAAGAATGTAAAAGGTTTGACTGAGTGGGAACATTAGCAGTGGGGAAGGTGAGTTCAAAGTCCCTAATATGAAATTCAGGTTGGTGGTAACTCTGAGATTTTTAAATCAAATTCCTCTGTTCCTTCAATTGATTTTCAGCTCTTGGTACCATTAAGGTTTTGAATTTTGTTCTCATCACTCAGTTTCCTTGTCTTCATTTTACTCACTAGTATTTGAAATTATTCGTTGCCAATTTGCGTTTAGCATCTATTTCTCCATTCATACTATAAACTCCAGAAGAGCTAGGGACTTTTTAATAAACTACTGATGGATGAAACCTCGCAAATGAAAGCAGAGGCAGTACGAGATAAAACAATTCCCTCCCTCCCTCCCTCCCTCCCTCCCTCCCTCCCTCCCTCCTTCCCTCCCTCTCTTCCTTCTTCCTTCCTTCCTTCCTTCCTTCCTTCCTTCCTTCCTTCTTTCTTTCCCTCTTCCTTCCCATGTGTGTCCTAGGTTTTGAACTCAGGTCCTGGGTGCTTCCTTGAACTTTTGTTCTCAAGGCTAGCGCTCTACCAATTGAGCTACAGCTCTACTTCATGCTCTCTGGTAGCTAATTTGAGATAAGAGTCTTATAGACTTTCCTGCCTAGGCTGGTTTCAAATCACAATCCTCTGATTTTAGTCTCTTGAGTAGCTAGGACTAGAGCCTCTATGAACTAGTCTAGTAATATAAACCAATAAGGTTTTGGTTGATCCCATTGTTTCCCTTGTGGCAAGAAGAAAGAAGGTTGGCATTCTACTTTAGTGAACAGATAGACCATTAAAGACGGTCTTTCTAAGAAGTAGAGGTCAAGAAGGGAAATATCCTTCCTATCCATAAATCCTTCAGTTCCATTTTTTTTTCATTTCCATGGAATAAACTTATGGTCTTTGACATAACATCTATAAATGTAAAAGTTTTATACATTATTTATAAAGTTCTTCCATGACATTAAAATGCATACATCTGACAGTTTTATATGTGGAAATTACTTAATAATTGCTGTTTTGTTAAAGATATTTTAATTAGAAATCTTTGCTTAATGAACAGATTCCAAAGTAAAATCAACAATGTTTTGATAATTTCAAGACATTTATAAATCTTATGAAAAGAGGCCTTTCAGTTTGAAGCTACATTGATCAATGCATTGACCTCTGTCTGGAACTGCATTAACCTTTTTGTTTTCCCTATAGGGAAAAAAAATTTGAGAACTTAGCCATTTTTCTTCTTCACAGACCCATATTAAGTTACAAAGCATTGTTTGAGGTAGGTTGCATTATTTCTAGTCTTACTCAGTGAAGACAGAGACATATCTACATTTGCATTTAGTATAAAAAGGTGAGGTTTGGGTAATCAAAAGTATAATACAAAAAGATCACACAGAAAATTAGACCCAAGCACACTTAGCCCTGACAAACAGAACTTGTAGGTGAATGGTATTAATCATTGTATTATAGTAGTAATCTGGATGACTTGATTATTAGGAAGGGAAACGTGAACCTATTCTACATCTTTCTAATAGATTGTTCCAAGAAAATATAATGGTGTATTGAATATCATGCTGAAAGGTTGGAATATTCATGCTGAAGCTCTCTGTAATCACTATTTTCTAGCAGCCCTGTTTGAATCTGAATATCTCTTTCTAATGTAACATGATAGTATTTCTTGGTGTGTGTGTGTGTGTGTGTGTGTGTGTGTGTGTGTGTGTGCGCGCGCGTGCGTGTGCACTTGCGTGCGTTGGTATTAGAGTTTGAACTGAAGACTTTGTGCTCTCCCTTTCAACCCCATAATCTTCAGATCTCAGCTTCCTAAGTAGCCAAGACCACTGGCACCTAGCTCATAGTAGTAGTTCTAGCATTTCTTGTTCAAGTTTGTCTTTAGTTCCTGTCTAGATGCTTTCATTTATTAGGGATATTAATAGCTGAAGAACACACTGATTCTCAATGTTCTCATTTTTACAAAGAGCATAACACCATACCAATATTTCATAAGTTAATGTTTGAAGCATGGAATAGTGCTGAACCCTCCTGTCTTCATTGTGAGCAATTGAAAATGCTGTGTATAATCATCACTGTGGTCAATATAAAGGACCAAGTACTATCTGCACCTCTGCAGTCCCATCATTCCTTTTGAATTGCTCTAATAAGAGCTCTCATAAGCACCAGCAGCAGAGAAGGCTTCCATGTGCTGAAGAACTTAGGATCCAAGGTTGATAGAACACAAAGTCTATCCTATTTATTACAGGGAATTGTCACTCTGATTGTCTGTGGGTAAATTTAATATCTTGAGGAGCTCTCCTGAGAATGCCTCTGGAAACTCTTCTATGAAGTGGGAGGTGGGAGGCTCGCTAACACCTATGGTGGCTCCAAAGTATCCAGCAGTGGTCTGGTTGCTTGGGATTGTAAGATGTTTGTTACCTTGACAACCACAGGGCACACAGAGATGGGTTTTGAGTGACTTTAGAATTCTTTGCAATTCCTTGTGGGGATGAACGATTTGTATGTCTAATCAATGAGTAGCAAAGACATGTTATTTAATAAGATTAATGATGCTTTCATAAAGTATTTTGTATGCTATGCCCAGTGGCATGGCTGTTTTAGAAATGTAGTTAACATTCCTTAAAATGTGGTTAACATCTCTGGAATATAAACCCCAGGGTGGACCCAAATCTTTCCAGGGCTAGGTAAAATTTCCAGGTGGAACATAGCAGCACTTTCCATTTCCTTGGATATATCTTCTCAAATTTGACCTGAATTGCATAAGGAAACTATTTTTTTCCCAAAATCTTCTGCTTGATGATCTGTATAACATGGGAGACTTTCTACATCTAATATTTCTCCTTAAGAAGTCACTTTTGACCCTGTATATTTAGGATAGGATGGGCAACAATGAAAACAAGTTTTTGACGTTTCTTATTTCTCTTGAAAAAAATTTTGGAGTATCATTTTGCTTTCCCTGAGTTCTTCATTTTATATTCTCCTAGTCCCTCATTGGTTTCCTTTCTAGGCTCAAATTTCCTCTTTTTACTTTGACTATATACCCACAAATCTTAGTTTGTAGGTAGAGAAATGTTCTCTCCTTATTTATCTACAATTGAAATTAATTTCTAGGATGTTGTATCTGTCATTTACTTCCATGTAACACATTATTTTGGTGCTCAAAAGAATGGATATTTATCATCTAACATGTTGCTGAGGCCAGGGCTCTGGGAGTATCTTACCTGGATAGTTCTAGTGTGGGGTCTCTCTGAAGCTTCTATCACATTATCAGGTAGAGATGAAGTCTGAATGACTTGTTCCACATTGAAAGAACTGCTTCTACAATCTCTCATGAGGCTGTTGGAAGGGATCCATTCTTTATTATCCACACCATTCTTCAGTGTGGTTCTCTCAATGTGGTGGCTGGCTTTCTTTAGAATGAACAATGAGGGAGATAGCAAGAAACTATTGTATAACCGGATCACAGAACACATTGCCACTAACTTATATTTTATCCTCTCAGTCACATACACCTAACCTAATATAATGTGATAGACCATGCCAGAGTGTAGAGATGTGAGCCATGGGTGGACATATTTTCCTACCTTATTTTGCAATATTTCCATGTCAATTACATGTTGAAACATTACTTTAGGTATCTTGGGTTAACTAAATTATAGAAATGTAATTCATCCATTTTATATTAACTTTTTTTTAAAAAAGGACAGCTACTAAAAATGTAACATTGCTTATTGTGACTTGACTTTTTGGTGCTAATCTAGATGCTTCGATGGAAGATGACAAAAGGAGGAAAAGCCTTCTAATCTCTCCAAGAGCCTGATTTTTCTTTTTATAGTAGATATTTGGTATAAGTGAATAAAAATGATTGACTTTAGGTAGGAAAAACTACAAGTAAAGACTGTGGAGTCTTAGAACAATGTCGTGCTCAGCAGATTCTTCAAATACTTTGCCTGTGCATCCTTGGCACTAGGCATCCATAAACAATGCCCGTTCCCTGTTGAAAATGCTTAAGCACTTTCTCAAGAGTGTTCTCAGTAGTCAACATGCTATTTAAAACAATGTGCTATTTAAAAGCAGGATGTAGAGAGGCCTATTTTTAATGTCCTTGAGTGTAACTTTCAAGGAGTAAATTATACATTGGTGGGTAAATGTTCTAGTTGCTTTGCCCCACATCTAGGGTTATACTGAGTTGTTTTGCATTTTTGCCCACAGGTGTGTTAAATACAGGATTCCTGCCAAACTAATGGAGCCCCAATTGCTTGTCACAGTAGCAAAGAGTCCACTAGCATATCTTATTCCAGCTTTCTTCCATTCTTTTTCTCCTACTTGTAATTTCTTTTTTTGATGGATTTATTTATTCATTTATTTATTTATTTATTTATTTATTTATTTATTTTTGTGCTTATACTGGGGCTTGAACTCAGGGACTGGATGCTGTACCTTTTTTTTTAAATTTTGGCCAATCGACTTCAACAATTCATCCAAAAAATCATATACCACAATCAAACAGGATTCATTTCAGGGGTGCAAACCTGGTTCAATATACGCAAGTCAATTAACATAATTCATCACATCAACTCCATCAAGGATAAGAACCGCATGGTTATCTCAATAGATGCAGAAAAGGCATTTGACAAGATCCAATACCCCTTTATTATGAGGGTTCTGGAAAAACTAGGAATCCATGGAACATTCCTCAATACAATAAAGGCTGTATATGACAAACCTGCAGCCAGCATTATACTTAATGGTGAAAAACTAAAGCCATTTCCTCTTAACTCAGGAACGAGACAAGGATGTCCACTCTCTCTACTTCTCTCCAATCTAGTATTAGAATGCCTAGTTACAGCAATAAGACAAGATGCAAACATAAAGAGGATCCAAATAGGGAAAGGTGAAGTAAAACACTCCCTATTTGCAGATGACATGATTTTGTATTTAAAGAATCCTACTTGTAATTTCTAGAATCAGTTCCCAACCAAATTTCTTTGTCTCCACCTTTTCAACAAACTCCAGTGCTAGAGAAACCCCGTGTCTGAGCTTGTGTATTAGAGCTCATATCTGCATATGATAAGAATGTGTAGGTTCTTGTGGAAGAATTTCTAGGTAGTGGAAGTATTCATGGGTTGTCGTAAAATTTTTCTAGCCACAAATATTTCTCTAGTATATCGGTTTTATGTCCTACTGTTTACTATTCTGCCCTGGTTTTTTCCTAGATCCTCTACTAGAAACAACATTCTTGGGACGGCTATACACAAAGCCTTACTATTGCCAAGTTAGGCTGTGTTCTAGAAATATAGGTTATATGTAACAATCTAGAAGTTTTCGTCTGATATTTCTTGAAAGGCAAATAACACAAGAATGACACAGTACCTTCCAGTATCCTTATATTGTGATAAGTTGATAGGTACTCTATATCACCCTCCTATTTTCCTCATCATAAATAGGTCTTAATTTATAACCCATAAGTAGTTTTACCCAGTAGCATGGCAAGGAGGCATGCTGCCCTATTTCAGCTCAGCAGGGAAAGAGCCTTGGAGATGATAAAAGGTCAGAGTTACTTACCACAAGCATTTCTGAATGATGGCTCCAGCAAAGTCAATGTGCTTTCCTGTGGCACAATGACCTTGAGACATAACAACCATGCTCTCTTGATGTCTAGATTGTATTAAAACAGACACATTAATAATAACAATAGCCCCACTTCTCTCAGGTAAAGTGCTTTCAGCTTTGTGAACACATTCACAAATATCTTCCCCTTTGATTCTTCCAACAACAAATGTGAGGGAAGCAACAGTTATTCTGGACTTAACATTGAACTCTTTGGCACTACAATTCCACCCATCTGTACCCTTGCAAGAATTAATTTGTAGAGTCTGATTTTATCGTTTTAAGGACAAACTCATGCCTAGTGGAGTGGGGAAAATTGTGTATAAAGAACATTTGATGTGTGAACATTCACTATTTGCAACATTAATTTCAAATTGGCACTAGACCAACTCACCTCTATTTATTATCTCAGCTCATTCTACCCCACTCTCTATTTTCTTTATATTTTTCTCACTCATAAATTATGCAGCCATGACATACTTAATGTAACCCACTAGACTGGAATTGAATTTTTAAAGCATACCAGTTGATGGACCTCTTTCCTGTGGCCTCAGGACTGAGCCTTGTGTATTCCCACTCAGTGGTGTGTTTAGGAAATGTGGCATGGATTCCTAGTGTGAGCTAAAAACAGATACACAAACGTTTTATCACTATATTGTTCAAAATAACCAGTGATCAATAGAAGCAGAAATGCATTGAGAAACCAGCACTGTCAGAAGATGAAATAAGTGATTGAGTAAATGGGAAATGTAGAGTTTGAAAACGATCACATACATTGGACATTCAAGTATGATCAAATGATGCCAAGCCAGGGGAGTTCATGATGGGTCTCAGAGAATCAAGGTGTCCTACTGAAAGCAACTGTTGGAGTGTATGCAGTACCGACAGTTATACTGGAATGGAAGCACCTCAAGAGCAGATTTTATGTTTTGTGTCCCATTTTATCACTAGCTTCCACTACAATGTCTGACACAAAGAGAACACCCATGTGCTTTTGGAATAAATGAATACTTCACTGATTAAATCTATTTTGCATTTGTTTATAATAAACTCATTCCTATTCTGAAGCCATTGGTATTCTCATGTGTCCTAGAAAGAAAAAATTATAGTCATGCTTTAAGAAAGCAAGTTGAGCAATCTGAATTTTCTCAACCTTGGCTAATGAAGCAAAGGAAAATTTACTTCCATTTTGTATTTCTGCTAGGAATGATCTGGCCACAGGGCAAAATGATTTTATTTTTAAGATGCAAGGAAAATAATCCAGCAGTTCAGTCTGTACCATGTTGAACACAAATATTCTCTCCATTAACAATATGGTGCTAGAGAGAGAGGGGTCATTAGAGGACCTGAAAACACCCTGCAATGTGTTTGTACAAGATTAGCCCTTCATCTAAAAGATGTATTCACTCTCAATGTGGCCTTATGTCAGGGTTGCTGGCCTTAATGTGTGGAACTTTTCCAGTTCATCAAGGCAAACATGCCTGGAGCTATTTTCTGGGTTTGAAATAAAAAAGCAAGCTGTGTTAAGCTGGAAACCTTTGTCACTATTTCTATTCCACACTTCTCTCTCCATTGCCTGTGCTCTCTCTTTCTATCCACCTGTTTCTGCCATTCTTAGTAAACAGAGAAAACCATATGGCATGTGGTGATAATACCCACCCACACTCTCAACCTTCCACCTACGAATTTGGCTTGGTTTTAATACCAGGGAGTTTCAGATATTGTAACCGAAACAGCCATTGTTTTCTGCTTACTATTTTCAACTCAAAGCTATTTCCTCAAAGATATGAATGAATCTAAACTCTAGCTAGTGTTATTCCAGGATGACTTGTAGACTGTTTTCTTTGCACTCTCTCCAATGGGGTCTCAGAAAAGAGTACCCCAATGTAGGATACTTTGCAATGCTGAACACTTCAAACTGAAAGACATTGGAAGGACATAGGAAGTCACCTGGACTTGTTCCTGCCAACTTATTTCCACTTATCATTCTTTCTACTGAGCAATTTTTAAAAATCGGAACTTCTCTCCTCCAAAGTAGTCATAAAAACTAGAAATAATCTTCTAATTTTATCCTGGTGTCCTCTGTAGAGTTGGCTATAAAGAATGCTCTGTCTTATAGTATCTGATGATAGGTCACATGACCTCAGGGCAGCAGAACCCAGCCCCTTCCCAGGGCACCAAATAGAGAAACTATAAGATGCATCTAAATATCCAAGCCTGCTGAGTTTCCTCTCTTCAGTTAGAGGATTTAATTTTTTTTGCTTCTAATCACATTTCAGTGGCTGCTGTCTATTCTTCATGGAACCTAAGCATACAAGTAGATCCTTTCCCTTAGGTCTCTGGCTCTTTATTTCTTTCCATTCTTTTCTGTTTTCTTTTTGTTCTTTTCTCTGGACTAACTAGGGCTTGAACTCAGGGCCTCATACTTGTTAGAGAGGTGCTCTACCAAGTCATATTCTCCAATCATGTTTTTGTTTTAGTGTTTGCTTTTGTAAAACAAGGTCTTTTCATTTTGCTGAGTGAGTATGGACTGTATATGCCTTCTTCACGGTTGGTATTATAGGTGTGTACCACCATGACTGGCTTTTTAGTGGAGATATCACTAATATTTTCCTGGAAAAGTCTCAAACTGTGTTTTTCCTTATCTCTTTTTCTCAAGTAACTGAGATTAGATATTTGGACTTAAAAAATAAATTCTAGTGAGGATTTAAAAAGCTTGATACAAGAACTTAACTTGTTTATGAAGGTATAAATGCACAATTTGAAGAATGCATTTAGCATTTAATATTTTGTTGTTTTTAATATACTGTGTTAGTTATTTCTTTTTTCTTTCATTTTTTTCCTTTGGATTATCCCATGTTGTCACTGTATTTGATTTTGGTACTTGTGTCTTGCATATACATTTATGTGATTTGGGGAAGGAAAGGGGAACAACAAAATAGTGAGACTAAGGGCAAACCAATGCAACAGTTATACTCACAAGACAATATGTTAGAAATAAACTTTACAACCTGGGGGGACTAAAAGGGAGGGAAGGTGAGAGAAAAATGAAGGAATGAGTAGCAATGTTCGACAAGAAATGTATTCATTACTTTCCATATGTAACCCATTTTGTACATCATCTTGACAATAAAATAAAATTTAAAAATATTATCTGCCATAAATCAATTAAATCCACAATAAAAGTGAGTATGTAGCTTAATGTAAGTTTATATTCGTGATAAAAGAAATAGGTAAAAATTTCCCAATTCTCTCTGTATGTGGAGTGGTTTTCCTACAGCTTGAACACAGGATCTGGGTACTGTGCATAAGCTTTGTTTGGCTCAAGGCAAGAGCTCTACCACTTGATCCACAGTTCTACTTTTGGCTTTTATCGTTGGTGATCACTTGGAAATAAAGTCTTACTGACTTTCCTGCCTGGATTGGCTTTGAACTGTAATCCATAGTTCTCAGGCTCCTGAGGAGATAAGATCACAGACATGAGCCATTTATTTTAACATTACTTTTAATACTCAAGAAATGGTTTTCATGTTGCAAGTTTCCTATATTGCAGTTATTCAAATTCTTTAAATTAAAAAGTATTTACCTATATGACATTCCCCAAAATTTTGATTTATTCAAGTTTGTGAGATAGCAAAAAGAAAGACAATTAAGGAAAAATGGAAGGCAAACTAAAACACATGAAGGGAAGAAAGGAAGGAAGGAAAGAAGGAAGGAAGGAAAGAAGGAAGGAAGAAAACAAGAAAGAGAGGTAAGAAGGAAAAGAGGCATTTACCTATCACCTAGAATCACAGCAACAACCTTTAAATACAAACACTAAAAGCAGCTAATGTGGAATTGAATTCTAGATCCTAATTGTAATGAATATGAATATTACTAATGCTTCTTGCACAATTTGCTTAATTTCTCCAAAATTAAATTTTCTCATGTGTAAAATGGAGAAAATAGCAATCTCAGAAGTTTGTTTCTAAGCTAAAGGAGAAAAGACACAATTTTTAATTCTACCATGTTATTATCCGTCACAAGGGGAGGTTATTGTTTCCACTGGCAGTATTGAATTGGCTCCTACATAACTCTGATGCTACTACCATAAAGATAAAGCCAATCCGTTCCATTTTCTCTGGAGCAACATTTTGTGCACACAAAGAATTTATATTGTCTTTCAGATCCTATGCCATTGAATGGTGGTATTGGTTGGAATTTAAGAATGTAATTAATGAAATGTATGCTACACTTCTTGGGCTCACCAGTATGGTTATTTGTATAAGGGGCACAGAGGGGCAAAATGATGTCATAATCGTCTCTACCTCTGTTTACTACAGTGGTTTATGAAATAGGCTCATGAATACAAAAGATAGAAATCTTTCACTTCCTAGGCCCATGACTAGGATCAAGATATTAACCGTTCTCAGTGTTTCTTTGTCCATAAAGTAGATATAAGACTTTCTAGCCTAATGACTTTAGACATCTTCTTCCGAATGCTTAGGCTTCTGACCTTACTTTTGTTAAGAACATTTACCTTCTTAAAACCCCTTTCATTTGCAACTTTTTCCTTCCTTTCTCAGATGTAAATCTTTTCCCACCTTCTTAGTCAGTTTTACAACCCAGAAATATTTTTCTCAAGAACCTGGGAGCCATCCTTTCTAATTGTAATCAAAGCAAACAGCTTCTCTGCCTCCCAGTCTCTGAGGGACTGGAGAAGTCTACCTTCTGTAAGCATCAGTTAGCAAATGTAGGTAGCCTAATTGCATTGACTGCATCTCCCTATAGTTCAATTATTCTCTCCCACTAGTTTTATCCTGATGTCTAAGAACTCACCTGCCTTTTATTTCACTGGAGTTGAATTTAGTCTTTTTTTTCCCCTATTGCATTAGCCTTGACCCTACCTTCAATAATCTTGTTCACCTGTTCAATTCCTGCTGATGCAAGTTATCATTTCCTTAAATTAAAGGCCAATGGCACTTCTTCACAATTGCCTTTATTTCTCCAGTCCCAATTATAAATTAAAATAATAGAATCTATGTAACATTAAGGTTTAAAAGTTGAATATTTTTCATGCCCTACACAGCACCTAAAAATCACAATAACTCTATGTTAGTTGTATATTCTCTGTATGACATCATTTAAATGTAAATATTAAACTATTAGCGTTGCCACACTTAAACTAGAGCAAAACTAGAATATCAGGCCATATTCTCCAGGGGTAGCCTGTTTTCTCATTATCTGTGGAAGAAGTATTAATTTCTTAACCCATTTTGTTAGCATGCATTAAAATTTAATATCAAGAACACAATGATAAATAATGAACACCTTAATGCATAAGCCCTTTATTTCATATTGAGTATAATTTTGTAGCTAAAAATAGGCAAACATCAGATGCTCTAATATTAAAGAACTCTTATTTAGTACAATAATTGCAACATTAGGAAGAATAACTTTAGCCTAAAATGCTTCTTTCTTTTTTATAAAATTTAGGTGTTTAGCAGAAATGTTTGAACTCTTCCCAGTTTTTACATTACTTTAACCAGTATTGTCGAATTCCCAATGACCAAATGGGTGGAAAAGGAAAGTCTGAAATGGAAGAGTAACTTTATTACATACTTTTCCCCTCATAGTCTGTCTGACTTGGTTTCTTCCTGTGAGATTTCCATTATGGTCTGGAAATAAAATGTCCCCCATGAGGGCTAAAACGGTGAAAGCATGGTCCCCAACTGGGGGCATTACCAAGAAGTGGTTGAATCATAAAGGTATCATCCTCATTAATGTATTAATCATTGCTGAGTTCATGATTGAATGGCTTTAGAAGAAGTAAGTCTCTGACAGTATGCCTTTAAAGGGTATATTTGACCCCAACCCCTCTCTTCCCTTTACTGTCTGCTTCCTGGCTCCTATAAGGGGAGCAGCTTCCCTCTACTACATGATGTTTCTGCCTTATCACAGACCTAAGAGCAAGGGAAACAGAAGACTGGGGACTGAAAAGCTAAAGGATGAGCCAAAATAAATCCTTTTCCCTATGCTGTTTAGTGACTCCCAATGATGGAGAACTGACTTTCCTCAGCCAATGCCTCCAGAACCCCCGCCCCCCGAAAAAGCAAGAATTGAAAATCTAATTTGAATATCATCATGAGCTCCAAGAGAGTTAGTGCTAGGCTTAACAATTTCCTCGTGATCTTTTCACACACACACACACACACACACACACACACACACACACACACACACACACAAATTAAGCTGCTATAATTGTTTTTTGTTTGTATATTTATTGACTAAATACATATTTAATGTTTGTTATAGAGTAGTCGTTGTAAGATGTGTTAAGAATCATACTTTCACTTCTGGCTCATGAAACTGATTCAAACCCTGTTGCTCACAAAACAGCAACAATTTAATCAGTACATTTACAAAAGGTGCATGAAAATGTTTGAAAATATGATTCAAAAGGTCAGATTGCTCAGCAGGCAAATGGGAGAAAAGAGATCCAAAAAGGAGCCAAGGTCAGTTATCAGCCAGTTTGGGGTCCTGAAAAAATAAGAGGTAACCAAAAAGACTTGGGCTCAGGATCTGTTCCCAGACTATGGATAGAGAATGCTATACTCTGAATACTTTCCTTTGAGAGACAGGTAAATATCAATAGCTTGAGAAGTAAACCTAAAAACTGTGACCAGGGAAAGCTGAGTTCTCAGCATACTCAGCAAGCTGAGGAAGCAATAATTTCAGTTCAGGTCTTATCCAGAAGGGACCCCTGATCCATAATCCAGACTTTCAGGGAGATTCTACTGAGTCACAGCTTAGGAATTGGGGCAACAGAAAGTGCTTGAGCCTTACTCACACTATAAATCAAACAAAAATCAGATTGGTTTAATGGGATTTAATTGAATTTAACTAAATCTGCATTCTTAAGGAATTGCAGTCTTAATCACATTCTTAATCATTGAAGGAAGACAAGAATATAGTCCAGAGATTACATATATATATATATATATATATATTATTGTGAAAGTACCTTACAGAGGGGTTACAATTACATGGGCAAGGTAATGAGTACATTTCTTATCAAGCATTGTGCCTCCTCTTTGTTTCTCCTTCCCATCCCTTCCCATCTCTCACCTCCCTTTCCCCCCCTCCCCCGCCAAATTTGTAAGGTTTGTTTTTCGACATAACGACTTGCACATCTCATTGTTGCAATGAGTCCACCTGTATCCCTATTTAAACGATTAATTTTTCCCTTCCCCTCCACAAATTATACATCAAATACAATGAAAGCAGGGGTTATACCGTCGGGGAAGGACATGCAAAGCTTTGAGATTATATATTTTAATGTATAAATTCTAACAGTCATGAAAAAAACTTCTAAGGAAAGAGAATAAAACTGCTATTCCTTGAATTGTGCCTGCCCTTCAAATTTATATATTAAAGCTCTGACCTGCCAGTATAACTAATGATTTGAGATGATACAGGAAGAAAAATAAGGGTAAATGAGGTCCATAAGTTAGAGTCCTGGCCCAATAAGATTAGTACCCTTATTAAGAAGAGACATTAGAATATTCTCTCTCTGTCTTTCTCTCTCCCTCGATCTCTCTTTCTTTCATTCCCCCTGTAATTAAATTTCAATATCATTTTTAATGTATTACTAGGCACAAAGAAGAGGTCCTTTGTGTACCCAGCTAAGTGGCAGCAGCTACATACCAACAAAGTTTTCAATAAGAATCAAATTGATAAATACTTGACTTTAAACTTCTCAGCATCGAGAATTATGAGAAATAAAGTCTTGTTGTTTGAGGCTGTTGATCTGTGATATTTTGTTACTGTAGCCTGGGATGACTAGAACAGAAAGATATCCACAAATAATCCAATCACTTGTTTATATATATATATATATATATATATATATATATATATATATATATATACACATATATGTATATATATACATATATATGTATATATATATTTAAAATGTGTGTATGTGTGTTTGTGTATATGTGCATAACTTAATACTTGACAGTGGTTTTTAGACAGCTATCTTTATTTCTGGAGATCTTTGTGTGGCCTCTTCTGTCTCATGTTGCATCTCCCAAATTCTAAGTTCTTTAGGATAAAGAACACTTTAGGATAAAGTACACTAAAGTGTACTCTGCATATTGGGCCCTAAAACTGAGTGTGCCTGCCATGTTCTTGCTTTCTCCTTCCATCCTGGAATTGCCACCAGGAAGAAAGCTAAACATTCTACAGAGGCCACTTAATTTACTCTCCTTCTCACAGCACAATACACCTTTCAATGTGCAAAACTCGTTCTACATACTTTGACCAGTTTTTACGTTGTTTTCCAATGGAGTGCAAGTTCTACACCAGTCAATTAAAGTGTGAACTCAAATTCTTTGTACTGATTAAGAAATTTCATCATAGAGAAATAGTAATTTTTTAAAGCTCTGATAAAACATGTCTCCCCCAGCAAGACTTTCATGAACAGTAAAACACTGATTAACAGAGGTAAAGGAGGAGGACGAGAGCTATTAAAATCACTTCAATTCTACATAATTGGGGAAAGGGTCTTTCTTACCACTTCAATAAAGGAAGAAAAACTAACAATAAAACCAAACACCTAGAACTGATTCTATGTGGTGCAAGACCTCAATATAGAAAATATCAAATAGATAAAATAGCTATGGTTAAAAACTTAAAAGATCTAAATAAGTGGGTAGATATTCTAACTTCATAGATCAGAAGATTGAGAATTTAACAAGATGAGTTCTTTCTAATAGGTTGAATGTACCTAGAATAATTTCATTACTGTCACTTTGTTGACAGAAACACATAGACAATCTGAAAGAATAAAATGGAATATTTACCCTTTCAGATTTTCAGATTTATTATAATATTCTAGTTTTTATTGGCAGTATGAGAAAAGAATAGAAAACAACGTAGAAGTTTTAGAAACAAATCCATGTCCAAAGTCCTGTACTTTAAGTGGAGAAAAAGGGAGCTTTTTTCTCATTTTGTAAATCTGAGAACCTAGCAACACATACACGAGTAACTTTCAAATTCCTACATACTCAGCAGAAATGTATCTAATGTGCCCCCAAACACACATGAACAAGAATGTTTATGGCAACCTTATTCATCCTAGCAAAAAAAACCTGGAAGCAAACCAAATGGTTATCAATAAACTGGAAATTTATGCATGTGGATAAAATGTGTATATTGGTTAAGAAATATTGTATATTTACATGAAATAAATGCTATATACACGAGGAAGACCTAACTACTGATGTCTGAGGAACATGAATATAGTTCACAAATATAGGCTGAGCAAAAGAAACCAGACAGGAAATAATACACAATGAATAATAACATCTATACATATTTCAAATGCAGGAAATGTGAATTATGGTGATAGAAAGCAATAAAGTGACTCTCATTGGCATGGGATGGTGCCTGAGACTACTATTTAAGGATAGCACCATTCAATAATAGTTACTGAATTGAGTTCCTGATGCTAAATATTCATCAACCTCAACATTTGTGATTTTTTTAATTCTTTTCTGTATATGTGTTAACATTCTCTGTGTATATTAAATAACAAGAGGAAAAATGCTGACAGGAGGTGTAGTTCAAGTGGCAGAACACCAGCCATGAGGGAATGAAAGGCAAGAGAAAATGTAAGGACCCAAGGGCAAGCCTCAGTACAATATTAAATATAAATAGATAAATAAATAAATAAATAAATAGTCTATTGTAGTTATGAATAGAAAAAGACTGGCTTCTTGGAGAAGATTGTTTAGTGGAGATGGGGAATTAAAAGAAGAAAAGGTAAAAGGACTGTAAAGATAAACAGGAGATTGATAGGCAGAAATGGGGAGTTGGGTGGGCTTTCTCGTAAGGGAAATAATACTGACTCCCCAAATTGGTGTACATGTAAGCAAAACTACCAACACTCCTATTTGGTTGGATCTCTACCAATAACATGAAATTAGATTGGAAAGAAATACAGTCATCCTTTGGTTTCCATGAGCTGTTAGTTCCAGGAATTTTCAATGACACCCAATCTGACCATAGTCAGATAGTTAATGGAAAGTAGGGCTGCATTTGATTACAATTCATACGCACCCTAGCCGCCTGCATTCTTGGAAGATTCCTTACTACAATGCAAATGTTCAGGGCAAAGTAGCACAGCACAAAGTCTGTATGTTGAGATGAATGCATATTTCTCTTCAGGATACTCTTTGATCCGTGGCTGTAGATACAGATGTAGCTCCCATACATAGACTCAGAGGTCTGACTACGTAACATTAGATTTTTAATGAATTCAAATAACAGAGTAAGGAATTTGGATTTCCGTAGACCCTGGGGAGCCATTTAACATTTATGAGCAGGAAAAAGTTATCATCAAAATTATGCTCCAGAAAACTAAACCCATTGACCTCAAGATTATTGAAAGGGGAAAAGAATTGATGTAGCAAGAAAACATAAATGGACATTATGAAAACCTAATTCACTTTGATTTAGAAAATGGCTGTGAGAGGTCTACTGACTGGCTCCAGCAAAAATTAGTGAACACCTGCCTTAGACCACTGTATCTTTATTAAGGAGTGATTTGAAAAATTGTGGCATGGTATTAATTAGGAAAGCATTGCAATTGTCACACGAAGAAATGACCACAAAGCGTAGCCTGAATATGTTGTTTTTCTTTGAAATCTACTTTTCCTTAAAATCTACTTTTTTAAGCAAGTGTCAGATATAGACTACATAATTGTTAACTGTCAGAACCATGCAGTATATTGCTCTTCAGACCTTATTGACTTTCTTTTCTTTAAATTTAATGTTATTGTCAAGGTGATGTACAGAGGGGTTACAGTTACATATGTAAGGTAATGAGTAAATTTCTTGTGGAACATTGTTTACCCCCGCCCCCCTCTCATTTTTCTCCCACTTTCCCTCCCCAGACTCCCCTCCCCTAAGTTGTGAAGTTCATTTCCAACATATTATCTTGTGAGTATCTCTGCTGCATTGGTTCCCACTTTGTCCTTTGTCTCACCATTTTGTTGTTCCCCTTTCCTTCCCCAAATCATATAAATGTATATACAAGACACAGGGTACCAAAATCAATACAGTGACAACAGGGGATAAACCAAAGGGAAAAAAATGAAAGAGAAAGAAATAACTTCACACAGTGCATTAAAAATAACAACAACAAACAGGTGGACCCATTGTAACAATGAGATGTACAGGACACTATATCGAAAAACGCACTTTACAATTTAGGCCAGGGGGTAGGGGAGGAATGTAGTTGTGGAGATGGAAGGGCAGGGACGGTAGGGGAAAAACAAAGGAGGAGGCAACAATGCTTGATATGAAATGTACTCATTACCTTGCTCATGTGATTGTAACCCCTCTGTACAGTATTTTCACATTAAAAACTTATTTAAAAAATAGCAACAACAAAGATAAACCTCTTGTTTCCCTATCTTGGAGTTCATTTGGATTAGAAGCTCATCTCCTTTAACTGACATCTCATCTCCTCCACCGAACAGCATCCATGGCTTTCAAACTTCTGCCAGCATTTCCTGTTCTGGTACATCCTTTGTGATCACACAATATCTATGTCTACAGTAGTGCCACCTGACCAAGGAAGGTAGGGGAAACAGTGCCAAACAACTATGGGAGACTTTGTATTGAGCAGGGGGGAAAGGCTTCTTTGGAAACCTTCCCATCATATTTCCTTACTGGCAGAGATTAGATCACAAGTCTAACCCCTTCTGAAGTAGAGGCTCTGAAAGTGGAGAATAGCAGCAATATACACATGATACACTGCTCTGGGCTTGAGATATTGTCACTACAAATTCATATCATCACATCACCACAAACATGAAATGGAGAACTAAGATTGCTCTAGCAGAAGGGAATTTTTCCAGGTCACAACCCAGGATATGCATTGGGCTGAGATGACAGAGATGGTGTTTGCTCTTGAAGAACATATGTACTGACTGTGGGAATGTCCTATGTGCGCATAGGAAATAACTACATTTAATAAAGAATTGAAAGCTTCTACCTAATAGAAGAGAACAAAATTCTATTTGTTTGCGTATTTTAAATGAAATTAGCACTACTTTTCTATACATAAACTTTTTTGTTCATTAACTTTTGGCTCTGCAAGGTCTGATTGATTTCTAACGTCAGTGGTATAACTGTTACGTGTCAGTGGTATAACTGTTACGTGTCAGGTCTTAGATAATTAGGTTTGGATTAGAAAATTCCTGCATTCTAGACTGTTCTCTTTTTGCTCTCAGATTTATGTTTTACATTTTGTTACCATCCTCTTGAAACCACATTCTAAATTAATCCCGTCTCTAACAAATTAGCCATTTCCTTCTATTTCTACAAACATCTTAATCCCACATACAATGTCAAATGTTATATAAAAAAGATCAATAAAATCACTACACATGCAACTTTACAAAGCATTTGACTATCTAAATTTTTAAACAATAATAAAAATCTTTCACAAAATGCTTCACAGCATTTTTTTTGCTGCAAGGAAATTAAAGTTGCTTAAAACTTCAAAACTGACTTTGCACAATGCTCTTTTTTATTTATTATTTTTATTGTCCAGGTGATGTGCAGAGGGGCTGCAGTTAACAATGCTCTTTTTCATTGTTCTTTTTCTTTTGTTGCTGTTGTTTTAATTTAAAAAGGTATTTGCATCAGTGCATTGAGAACTAGGAAGTTTGTTCAGGTTCCATATTAAGCAAAGTAAGCAAGACCCAAAAAAACATCGGTTGGATGCTTTCCTTCATTTGTTGTAACTAGAAAGTGACTATAAATCTGCAAGTAAGCACTGTATGGTAAAAGACAGAAATAATACACTGGGATATGATAAATTATGCATGACTCTAGACTTCACACAGTGATACCACAGGAGGATATTCTTAGGAGAGGATCACAAAGATTCAATAGCTATGAGCATATGATCATATAAAATGGTGTTTATCAAAATTAATTCCAAGAAATATAAACAAAAGCTTTTATGTTATTTTGCTTCTTTTCCCCCTATTTTTCACTGTTTGTGATTTCTGTACCTTTTGTCTTGTGTGCAAGTTTATCTGTTTGGGGAAAGTAAGGGAGGATGCAGAAATGGTGGGACAAAGGGTAAATAAATTCTGACAGTGATACTCACTGTGGGGAGGGGGAGAAAACTGGGAGAAAACAGGGAAGAGGTGACACTGTTAAAAAATTACCTGACTTATGTAACTGTGACCACTCTGTACATCGACTTTACAATAACAATAAAAAAGCAAATATAATCACTACACATGATAATAAAGAAGTGGAAAAATATCTGTGATCTGAAATTATACAGAATGAGTTCTGGATTTCATGACAACTTAGCAAAAAGTAGGATTATACGGGGTTTTCTATCTGCCTTTTTTAAAGTCAATAGTTTAGAGAAATGAATTTCTCATTATTGACAATAGGAAGGGCATGAATATGAATTTTGTATACTTTACATATGTTAGAATCATCAATAGTAGGTACATAAGAAATGTTACACTCTTCAAAAAAGTAGCTTCCCTTAGATAGACATATTAACCTTCCAAATTTTAGCAAAAAATAAAATACATTTAAAAATTAAAAAGAACGTTTTCTGGGTTGGGAAAGTGGCTCAGTGGTAGAATGCTTGCCTTGCATGCATGAAGCCCTGGTTCAATTCCGCAGCACCACATAAACAAGAAAACCAGAAGTGGAGCTGTGGCTCAAGTGGTAGAGTGCTAGCCTTGAGCTGAAGAGCTGAAGGACAGCACCCAGTCCCAGAGTTCAGGTCCCACAGCTGACAGAAAAAAAAGAAAAGAAAAAAAGTATGTTTCCTTTCATGTAATATCATCTGTTCCCTCATTCTCTCCATTCCCTCCCTCCTACCTCGACTCACAAGTTGCATAATTCACTGTCATAACCAGTGCAGCTAGTTCACTCTACTGTTGTACTTTAAAAAAAGTTTTCTGCAGACTCTTTTCAAATTTGATTAACTTTTCCATTCTTTACCTCAGGGTTAATGGCCACAACCTGATCTTCACATTAAAAAATTTAATGTGAATTATTTATTTACTACCTGCAAGTAGTTGTATAAAAGGGTTGCAATAAGGACATAGCTAGCAAGATCAATAGAAATCCCACAGATTGGAAGAAGATCTTTACTAGCCATACAATGGACAAGAATCTCATATCTAAAATATACCTGTAACTCAAAAAATTAAATCCCCCAGCAACGAATCCTCAAAGAAACAACTGCTCAATAAATAAGTGGGCTAAAGACTTACAGAGTAACTTCTCTGAAGAGGAAAGAAGGATGGCCAATAGACACATGAAGAAATGCTCAACCTCTCTAGCCATAAAAGAAATGCAAATCAAAACAACACTGAGATACTACCTCACCCCAGTTAGAATGGCTATAATCAAGAAATCAAATAACAACAGATGCTGGAGGGGATGTGGACAGAAGGGAACTTTACTACATTATTGGTGGGAGTGTAAACTGGTTCAACCACTTTGGAAAGCAGTAAGGATGTTCCTCAAAAGACTCCCCATAGAGATCCCCTATGACCCAGCAATCCCACTTTTGGGCATTTACCTAAATGATCACAATCAAGACCACACTAAAGCTACCAACACAACTATGTTTATTGCAGCATTATTTACCATAGCTAAGATATGGAACTAACCCAAATGCTCCTCAGTAGATGATTGGATAAAGAAAATGTGGTATATATGCACAATGGAATTCTATGCCTCCATCAGAAAGAATGACATTGCCCCATTTGTTAGGAAATGGAAAGATTTGGAAAAAATTATATTAAGTGATGTAATCCTGGCCCAAAGAAACATAGGTCCCATTATTTCCCTTATTTATAATAACTAATATCTGTCTAAGACAAGCAGAAATGGTCAGATAAGTTGATGTTAGGTGAAATGAACCCCAAGATAAGGATTCAAATGGTTTTTCTTTCTTGCTATTGTTTCTAAAATATTTATAAGATGATTTCTTTGTTGCTTTGTATGTTCCTCTCCCATGGTATAACCCCTGTTTTCACTGTATTTGATGTTGGTATAATTTGGGGAGGGGAAGGGAAAAAACAAATTTTTTAAATAGGTGGACCTATTGCAACAATGATATGTACAAGACGTTATGTCGAAAAACAAACTTTACAATTTTGGTGGGGCGGGGGGAGGAGGTTGGGAGGGCAGGAATGGAAAGGGGAAACAAAGGAGGAGGAGGCACAATGATTGATAAGAAATGTACTCATTACCTTGCTCATATAATTGTAACGGTATTTTCACAATAAAAAACTTATTAATAATAAATAAAAGGATTGCAAACTTCAGAGTTGGCTCAGTGGTTAAGCGCAAGTTTTGAATGAGCTAAAAGGGTTGCAATGCAATTTCAACTTTGTAATAGGACTATTTCTTCATTTGTAATTTTTCCAAGAATTGCTGATGCATTTTTTTCTTGATGTGGGAACTATTTTGTCCTGGTGCCTACCATATTTTAAACACTGAGATACTGAGATAAATCAATAAATGTTTACTGAATATACATGATCACTAGAGATAACAATGAAGGATATTATGGCTTTTCCTATATAGTAATTCTAGTATATATATATATTCATATTCTATAGAGGGAAAATTTTGCTCTTGACCCTAACAGTTATAGTTAGAACACTTAATCTTTAATGGTTTTGTCCTTTAACCTTTTGATATTTCAATATATATAGCATGCATCTCTTTTGTCTTGGGTTATTCAGTGGATAGCTTATGTCCTGATGTACAAAGAACTTTCTGAGACTAGTTGAAACAACATTACATGTAACATTATTTCTATCTCAATGTCATGATGGAGTTTAATCTGGAGACAGAAAAGATAGCATAATTCAAATGTTAGCTGTTCCAAAGCAGCCTTTGGGAAACCCGGGCCAGAGTTACTTCATAAATTTATTCTAAAATCAGGGTTTAACTGATTTTTAAAAAGGAGGTGTGTGCTGTAGAAATGAGCTGGCAAAGAAGTTGCACGGGCCATTTTGTTTTCAAAGTTGAGGAGGTTGCCTTTCATTTATGGCCAAACAGATGGCAGTCACCTCTCTTCCCAGAGGCAGTCCATAAGAATACTTGCAAACAGACCAAGAACCTCTTGGTAACAGACCTCGGAATCTGCTAAAGTCTCAGAAAAATAAACAAATGGAAACTGAAAATAGCTCTACTGTATTATATGGAAAAGCTCCTTTGAAAAACTGTAATGCCATTCTTTCTGATGTGTTATGTTGAAAAATGAACTTTACAACTTTGGCGCGGGGGGTGAGGGAGGGATGGGAAGGGGAAAAAAAAGAGGATGCTACAATGCTTGATAAGAAATGTACTCATTACCTTGCCCATGTAATTGTAACCCCTCTGTAAGGTATTTTCCCATTTTAAAAAATAAATACATATTCTGTTAAAAGAAAAACTCTAATGCTCATCAGTCAACTGCCATGACTATGGAATAGTAATATTGTGCATGGAAGTGTACTTTCATCTGTTGCTTTGATATAGTCTTTTGTGTTTTTCTGCTTGGTCATGGAGCTTGAATTCATGGCCTGGAACTGTCCCTGAATTGATTTGCTCAAAGCTGGTGCCCTACAACTTTGAGCCACAGTGCCACTTCTGGTTTTTGAGCAGTTAATTAGAGATAAGTGTCACACGAGGACTTCTCTGCAATGGCTGGTTTTGAACGCCCATCCTCAGATCTTATCCTCCTGAGAGGCTTGAATTATAGGTGCAAGCCACCATGCCTGCATTTGAAATACTCTTTACAGTGCTGTATTACACAATTTTTCATTTATTTGTACCACTGCTGCGGCTTGAACTCAGGGCCTGGTGCTCTCTCTTAGTGTTGTTCATTCAAGGATGGGACTCTAATACTTGAGCCATACCTCCACTTCTGGCTTTTTGCTGATTAGTTGGGGAAAAGAAGTCTCTTCTTTGGTTTGTTTTCCCAGGCTAGCCAATATCAGCCTCCTGAGCATCTATGTTTACAGGTGTGAACCACTCACACCCAGAAACATTAGACTTTCAAGTAAAATGTCTTTACTATTTTTTAAAAGTTGAATAGGAAAGGTGATATGGCCAAAAGAGAGATTTGGTAAGTATGTTTCTGCAAGTCTGAGTCTGGGTATAAGGAGAATAACGATGCTGTGATAGAATAGAAAAACGAAAACAGGAAAGCTTAGTCCATTTCAGGATTGTTATGTTCAATGCAATATCATATTCTTTATTATTATTATTATTATTATCATCATCATCATCATTATCTTTAGTTTTGAAAGGATTTACCATTCAGGAGCAATAAGCAATTCTTATTTGGGGATTGTTCACAACCTAAATTGAGCAGGCATCTGTTTAAGCAGTAGAGCATTGTGTCACAGATCCTCTCAGTCAGGTACTTGGTGACAAGCAGTCATCAAGATGGAGTTCTAGGAAGCTAGGGGAAGAGGTCTAGGTCAGGTCACCTAATCCTGAACCAGTTCAGCTTGGTTCTGCTTTACTTTTCACCTCGCATTCATTTCCTGTCTTTATTTGCCTTCCGACCTCTGGCTTCATATTCTACTTCCAATTCGGAACTTATATCCCTGTACTTGACGGCCAATTTAACATGTCTGCCCTTCTAGACCTTATCTCAGCATTATATTCCCCTTATAAGAATCTGACCCAGACTGTCTATGGGGAACTTGGACAGGTAATATCTTACCTTTTACTTTTTAAGAGGAAGAAAGTATGGCATCTAATAAGACCTTTACAGGCAGACCATACTTATCTGAAAATAGCACTTTACTAGGGCCATAAACAATGCAATTAATCATGCTCTATGTTTTATGGTATGCAAATGCATACACCTAAAAAGGAGAGCTTATTTAGAGCACTAGCTATGAATCACAGTGCTGCTGTGGTACACTTTGAAACATGCTAAGGGAATAGAAAGCCTTGTCAACTAATAGTACAAATGATGTTTGCTAAAGTGTACTGAACACTTACCACACATCAGGTACTGTTCTAAGCTCTTATAGGGAATGCTAAAGCAGTAAAGATATCTAGAAATTTGAATTTCTAATTGGTCCCTAGTTGCCAAGTGATGAACAAATGATTAGTAATTGGATAACCATCATATAATCTTACAAAATTTCAACATTGTGATCTATTCATAAATTTGCACTCTTCAAATATTGTTGCAGCTTTTCTTTTTTTTTCTTTTCTTTTTTTTTTCTTTCTATGTACCACAGATGGAATCATGGAATCAGCAAGATGAAAAGTGGTTTTCCCTAAATTTTCTGATGAGAAAGTGGTGCTCAGTGGTGTTCAGATGGCTCTATCAATTAATAAACATCATATAAATAGCCCTAAACAAATTAGTCATAAAGGACTGACTGAATGTCATTTAGACTCAATCCCCTTTCTCAAGTGGTTATCCTCACATGAAAGGTGATTTCTGTATTTTTCATACTGAATTTCTGCTCATTGTTAGAGATTGGGCAAAGGTGACAAAGAATCATTGGCATTCTCTTCAGAATTGACTGTCTGATTCTGAGAGCTAAGATGTCAGACTGTTCCAACAGGTGGTTGACTCCACCCCTGAAATGTATGCTTTAGTAGGCCTAACACCAAAAAGCCGCATGGTTGTTTAATTAGTGAGTTCTCTAGTGATACTAATACGATGATACAGAGATCACAATTTGAAAATTGCTGAACCATGCCATAGTAAGGAAATAAAGAAAGATCATGTCCTCTTTCTGGTCCATCAATTACACCCTTTCAGTTGAATGACAAAATTTGTGTATGTGTTAAATTGTTTGGCTGTACCATTAGAAGAAATAATTCACATTCTTATCACTACTACCTATCAGACTACCTATTTTATATCTCTATTGATAAGTTTACATGCCTTCAACCTAACATTTATACAATTGAAGTGGATTTATGCTACTGGTCTGGTTTGGGTAAATTCTGCTTTGATCCTGCTTAACAAATCTTAAGAGAAAAATGTAAAGTATGAGGTATGTTATAATGAAGCATAAAATAGGTCCCAGAAGAACCAAAACCAAACACTCAGCAATATTTACAAAAATACACAATGTCCTAGGTATAATATAGTACAATTTGTAATGCTTAACATAAAAACACAGATGACCAGGCTTACAAATAAAAAGAAAAGTACAAAATATAAGGATAAAAATAATGAATTGGAACAAACTCAGAACAAGCACAGATAATAAAATAAATTTGAAAGCTAATTAAAATTGTGTTTCATATGTTCAAAAAGTTAAGTAGCAACATAGAAGATATTTTTAAAGGTTATTCAAACTTCCAGAAATGAAACTACAATGTGTGAGAAACAAAGAATTTAGAAGTAACAATAGATTGCCCGTGGTAGGAGAGTAACTCACTTGAAGAACTAGGGTGAATTGAGCATGGAGAGAAATGATGACCAATAAGCTAGCTATAGGACAGGTGGCTCAGTGGTAGCGTGCTTGCCTTGCATGCCTGAGGCCTTGGGTTCAATTCCTCAGCACCACATAAGCAAAAAGAAAAAAAGAAAAGCTGGAAGTGGCATTGTGGCTCAAGTGGTAGAGCACTAGCCTTGAGCTGAAGAACTGAGGGACAGCACACAGGCCCAGAGTTCAGGACCCTCCCCCGCCCCCGCAAAAAAAAAAAGCTATAGGACAACTAATAGTAATGAGATTTCTTCTTGGGCAAAGCAAAGGGGAGCTGAAAATAAATACCAATCGCATGGTTGAGAAAATTCTAACAAGGCCTCACGATTTCTCAGCCCGCAATGTACTATGATTGCGTAAGAGCTCAGGCAATGAATATGGGAAATTAGACAGGCTTTTTGTGTGTTTTTTTTTAGTTTATGTTATACAGCACCACTAACCTTAAAATGGAGAACTGAGAGTAGTGTTCTCCTATTAGATTTAGAAGTAAAGGACAATGTTTTGGTATACAAGGATTCAGACTATTATCCCTGGTTTGAAGATGGCAGGGCCTAGATGACAAAGGCTGCAGGACACAGTGATGAGCTAAAAGCACCTCCAGCCTTAACATCAGCAAGGTGATAAGGAGTTCACTCCTAACCCACAAGGAACTAAGCTGTTGTTGTTGTTGTTTAAAGAATGATATTAGAAAATTTTGGAAAGAGAGAATAAGGGGCAGGAGGAAGAGAAGGGAAAGAAGAGGGGAGAAGAGGGGAAAGGAGGTAAGGGAAGGGGAGGGAAGAAGGGGAGGCAGGGATGTGTTCATCAAATCAACACTGTATGTAGAGAACCTTTCTGCCTTCTTAGATTTCTGACCTACAGACATATAAACTAATAACTACATGTTGCTTTAACTGCTAAGTTTGGATTTGCAAAGCAATGCAATTAACTAAAGAAGAAAGTCAAATCTCCAGAAAATGATACAAACAATAAATGAAAAAACTAAGCAAAACCCACATGTTAAGTAAATTAAGAAAATGATACCAACAAGTATCAGAATCAAGTTGCTCAAAACCTGTGACAATTCAAAATTTTAAAAATTATCTCTAAAAGAGCCAGAGGAAAGACCTACCCATCTGTATTAGGAGATAAAATATAAATCCCTGTGAATGGATCTGAAAATAGAAAGTGTCAAATAAATGACCAGGATTTGTTTAGACCATCTTTTTTAATCAACAAGACTTCATCTATTCTTGGTCATGGATAGTTTAACAGAAAACTTTAATAATTCCTTCATATAACCATTAAAGGTTATATGCATTAAAGGGAAATTTAATTATATTTTTGGACAAATGTAGACACTAAGGTCTATTTGAACATACACAGTACAGCTTTTATTTTTTTGTTGCTTTGTATGGCCCTCCTCCACCGTATAACGCTTGTTTTCATTGTATTTGATGTTGGTATAATTTGGGGAGGGGAAGGGAAAAAACAAAATGTTTAAATAGGGATACAGGTCAACCCATTGCAACAATGAGATATACAAGATGTTATGCTGAAAAAAACAAACTTTACAATTTAGGCGGGGGTCAGGGGATGGGGGGAATGGAGAGTGTAGTTGAGGAGGTGGGAGGAAAGGGATGGTAGGGGAAAAACAAAGGAGGACGCAACAATGCTTGATAAGTAATGTACTCATTACCTTGTTCATGTAACTGTAGCCCCTCTGTACAGTATAAATAAAAAATGTATTAAAAACAGTATCAACACAAGTAATAGAAACTTAAAAGAAAGAAAAAGTATATTGTGTTGGGTATGGCGTCTCATGCCTATAATTCCATCTATCTAATAGTGAAGTTCAGTTTGTAAATTTCAACCAAAATGTTGATGAAACACTGTCTCAAAGAACAAGTTGAGCATGGTGGCATGGGTTTGACATATTGGCTATGTAGAAAACAACATTTTTTTTAAAGTAGGAAGATTATGGTCTGAGGCCAGCCTCAGGCAAAGGTATGTGATTCTATTTAAAAATAATTTAAAAAGCAGAGGTTGAGCTCTTGTATGAGGCCCTGAATTTAACCCCCAGTACTGCCAAAAAATGATTCACACAAAGAGAAAGAATAGCACAGTATGTAATTTATATTACAAAGCTTCTTCCTCTTCTTTTCCTCTCTTCCCTTACTCCTTCTCCCTCTTCCGTTTCTTTCCCTTTCTCTCTCTTTCCCTCTCTCCCTCCCTCCTTCCTTCCTTCCTTCCTTCCTTCCTTCCTTCCTTCCTTCCTTCCTTCCTTCCTTCCTTCCTTCCTTCCTTCCTTCCTTCCTTCTTGCCTTCCTGCCTGCCTTCCTTCCTCCCTTCCTCCCTGAATGCTGGGAATACAGGAAAGTGCTATCATATCCATGCCCCCCTCCTATTTTTTTGTGTGAAATAATTGTTCTTGAATCTCAAGAAGATTGAATACTAAGACTAATAGAGCAAAAGGTAAAGCATATTACTTACTTGAAATATGTGTGTGTATTACTTCAATGTATGATCTAGGAAACAGACATGGAAACTATCCTTAACTGGTAAAAGTAGAAAACATCTGGGAAAGCAAAACCAGGGCCCTAGTTACCAAGGTGAGTTTATCCACGAGACAACAAAGTTCTGCGAGGTGTGAATTGGCCCACTGACCTCGTGTATTAACTTCAGCTATTGGCTGAAGAAATGAGAAGCAAACTCTAGTCTTTGGGGAGTGGAGAAGCATGGCTAGTCATGCTGGAGGTGGATGGTGGCTCCAGTGGGCTCACTTCAAGGTGATGGCTGAGTCACTAGAGGCCAAGAGATAAAGGTTTGGTTCTCATTCACTCTGTGTGCACATTACCACCAAATTATCAACTCTGTCTACCTAGGGGCTGATGTTTACTACTGTGGTCTGCATTTGCTAAACAAAGGCTGATTTTGGCTCTTTTGTGAGGAATGGCATATCACTGTGAGAAAGCAACTTGAGCAATAATATAGAGCTGCAGAGTTCTTGCTTTTATCAGATGTTCTTTAGTTTCCAGTACTCTGTTCCTGGTGAAAAAGGGGGAAACTATAGCAAAAAAGAGGCACCAGGAAACCTCTTAAACTAAGCACTTTTAGCATATCCATTGTCTTCTCTCACAATTAAGGAAATGATGTACATACCATTTTGTCCCCTTTGAGAGAGGGAGAGTGGGAGATTGCCTCAATAAAATTGAAAGCATTGAAGACTTTGTCATGAATTAGCCAGTAGACAGAGGCATGCTTAAATTGCAAATTACTTGTAAAGTCATTAACCAGCCTAAACTTAATAAAGTGAAATCTTCACACAGTTAGAGAGTAACAGATGTTGTTTTTAATGTTTAATGAAAAATATTTATCTGCTGCCATAACACAATCTTGTTTTTCTGACCCCCCTTTTTTTCCTCTCTCTCCATCTAGTTAGTTTTATGTTTTGTTTAGAAGTTTCTTCACAAGATCACCAATGTACTGTGCTATATTACTAAAGCTCATCTCAGATAAATGTCATTTTCATCAAATTCTCCATTAGGTACCCTTAAAAAGCAACAGTAAGTCTATAGAAACCCATGAGAATAACATTGAGAAAATCTTTGTTTCAAATTTGTTTTTTCCTAAAGCCAACATGGCTGATGAAAATCCTTAACCACAGACAAGTCTGTCTAATTGGTGCAGCTTTGAACAATGGGAGAAATGGAGTGACAACTTTGTTTTTCCTTTGGTTATTTAAGGAAGATCTTGCTTAATCCATAAGCAACAGAATCACAAGTAGTGAGCAAAACTGCATGAAATATATAATTATATTTCACTGTTGGGGAAAATACTCTGAGAACCAAAGAAGGAAGAGTTCAGAGCTTAAACTTCCACAATCTTGAAGCTTCTCCTCAGGACATGTTTACACAGCTGGTTCACAGTTCTCTTGAACAGTGAAAAGTTCCAAACAAGTACCAGGTGGGAAGGCTGTGTAACCTTGTGTACATGACTTTGGGTAACGAGCAGTAGAAATGATTAATGCAGAGGAGAATGACTACAACTGAAATAAAAAATGAAATGATAGCAATCACCTCACCAAGGGACAGAACTTGTCTGGATAAGTAGAAACATGGAGTGACAAGTGCTGGCCTGTGCAGATTGAACTGCTACTCAGTTGAAAATCCATCACAACATCCCTAATTTGAGTAATACTACAAAGAATCTGTCCTTGAGTTCACCTCTAGTCTTACTAATAGCTCCTAATCCTGTGTATTTCAGACCTGGGAGAGAAAATCAGCCATCATGGGGAGGGGGAGAGAGAGAGAGAGAGAGAGAGAGAGAGAGAGAGAGAGAGAGAGAGAGAGAGAGAGAGAGAGAGAGAGGGAGGGAGGGAGGGAGGGGGAGAGGGAGAGGGAGGGAGGGGGAGAGGGAGGGAGGGGGAGAGGGAGAGGGAGGGAGGGAGGGAGGGAGGGAGGGAGGGAGAAAGACAGACACAGACATAGACATAGACACAGACATAGACAGAGAGACAGACAGAGATATCAAAGGTCAATTTGACCATGAGGATAAATGTATCCCCATGATCTAGAACCCTCTTTATACCCTGAAGTATTTAAAAAGTCAAGGTTTGCCCTTACTAGCTACGTTCTGATAGAATGCTGAAAATAATCTCATCCTTGACTGTAGATAAAAAGATTAGTGTCACCTGGACAACTGGGAAGATGACCTAGTTGGTGATTTCAGATATAAAGATATGAAGGTTAAAATTAGTATAAACAGCAATTCCGTCCTGCAAATATTTATAGACTCTGGCTATAAGAAGGCAAGCGTTACCTTGAGTACTTCAGAATGGAAGTATTCCTTTAGATTTGCTCAAAAGTGTTCAGATCAGGAGCCCCTAAATTCAGAGATAAGCCAAAACGAGTTTTGTGGAATGAATATGGATTCCCCAGGAAATGGGGAATGCCTATCTGCCAAGCTGGGAGAACAAAGTGAATGAAAGAACCAGTGTAAACTATTAGATATGTAGAACCAGCAAGAGTTGGGATATGGGAAAGCCAGCTGGGATCTCAGGCATGAGATTGTTCACAAGAAAATTGCCCTGTCACATAGTTCTGCTGTGTATTATATTCATGACTGTTGTGCTGTTTTGGAAGTTGTTCAGGTGAAGGTTGACATACATAATAAAGTAGTGAACAAGTCATACCCGAGAGCTGGATGAAAATTTCCAAAGTGGTGATTACCTTCTTGTAACCAGCATCTAAATAAAGAAGTGAGATTTCTATATTTCTCTCTGCCCTACTTCCATAATCTCAGATACCCACACCATGAAAATTGCTATACTTTTATCTACCATTCTATCACTATATATTAGGCTTTCTTTGTTTAGAACTACATATGAATGAAGTAATATCATGAATTCATTTGTGCTCTACCACTTTTAGATGCTCTTTATTTTATTAATAATTTGCTCTTTTTTAACTTGTTGATTAGTATTCAATATATACAATTTTAGAGATGATCTATCATTCATGTACATTTGAGGTTTTGTTTATTTTCCTCCTGATGGACTTCCTCTTTAATGGATTAACACCAACTCCATTTAAATGGAGGTAAACAAATCTAGATGCCAAAAGCTCACAGTTGTAATGCTATCTACTCAGGAGGCTGAGATCTGTGGAGCCATAATTAACCACCAAAAAGCAGGAAGTAGAAATGTGGTTCAAGTGATTGAATTCTATCCTTGAGTTAAAAATTCAAGCAAGAGTACAAGGTCCTGAGTTTATTCACTAGTATTGTCATACACAAGAAAAAGGAAAATGTGGAATCTCCATACTGCTTTCCAGACTGGCTGAACAAGTTTACATTCCCACAAACAGTGTAATAGAATTCCCTTTTGCCCATATCCCTGCCAGCATCTGTTATTGTTAGTTTCTTGATAATAGCCATTCTAACTGGGGTAAAGTGTAATCTCAATGTTGTTTTGAGATGCAATTTTTTAAAATTTTATTTTATTGTAAAGATGATGTACAGAGGGTTTACAGTTACATAAATAAGGTAATGAATACATTATTACCCCCTCCTTTGTTTTTTTTTTTCCTGCAATGATTTGGATTCCTTTTATGATCAGAGATGTTGAACATTTCTTCATATATCCATTGGCTATTCTTACTTCTTCTGAGAAGTCTCTCTTTAAGTCTTTAGCCCAATTATTAATTGGCTTGTTGTTTCCTTTTTATTTTGTGTGAAGTATGTGTTTACTATTGATATTTAATTTTTTACCATATCAAAATATAGATTTATAGGATCATTTTTTTCTTGGTCATGGGGCTTGAACTCTGGGCATGGGTACTGTCCCTGAGGTCTTCAGCTCAAGGCAAGCACTCTACCATTTGAGCCACAGCACCACTTTCTTGTTTCTTTTTTTTTTTTTAATTTGATTTTATTGTCAAGATGATGCACAGAGGAGTTAAGTTACCTACATAAGGTAGTGAGTACAATTCTTGTCAAACAGTCTTACCTGCTCCCTCATTTTTCTCCCACTTTCCCTTCTCCCAGTGCCCCCCGATTGTTTCTTTGAGGGTTTGTTTTTAGGGATTTAAGTTTTTGAACTCTAAGTATATTTTAGAAATGAGGCCCTTGTCTGCTGCATAGCTAGTAAAAATCTGTCTTGTTCTGTAGGCTTTCTATACAATCACCTCCCTTCTGAAGTATGGACATTGGTTGGCAATTTTCCTTACAGGAGATGAGTACCAGCTCCAGTATGGATCATTTCTATGTCTTTTAAATCTCTTTTAGTTTATTTCATACCCTGGTCTCTGTGTGTCCAACCCTTTTTGAGTTCTCCACATAGAGTTCTGTGATTCAGAAAACCTCTAAACAACTACACATTGTATTGTGTATGCAAAAGGTACAATAGGTTTTGGTTTTGTTTTCTTATGCTCCAACTGCAAATCATTCAGTATCTCTCCTAAATGTGATAATAATAAAAAAATATATGTGTCTATCCAGACATAGACACACACACACACACACACACACACACACACACACACACACACACACACACACACACACACACACACACACACACACACACACACACACACACACATTTCTTGCATGTGTTTTGGTTTCCAGTTCCTGAACAATTCTAACTGTTGTAATACCTCATTCTCTCTGGTGAAGGAAGTGTTACTGTCCCCTGGTGGTGTCTCTGTGTTTCAAGCAGGAACAACTTGTGGACCTGCCATCTGGAAGATTTCTCAGTCAAGAATCTTACACAAGTTCTCTCTTGATTGTCCTCAAAAGGATCATCCATCCATGGGCCTGTGACTCTCCCTGTCCTTGTCTTGTGCTGTTAATGTTTGTCTAGGGGAAAGTGGTGTTTCTGAGATTCACAGACAATGCTTCCCTTTCATCCACGGATATCTGCGTCTATATCCTATGGAGGGTTTTAGAAAGAAAGAAACCCAAAAGGGGGAAGATGGAGGATCCTGCTGGCACAGTGCTTCACATATCTATCCACTCAGAGGTTCAGTAGAAAGAAGAGATGATAGGGAGGCCAGCCATTCCCATGGGACCTCCCCAAACAATAACGGCTCTCAAATTGAAATCACCTAATTTATAGTTAGATTCTGGAGATGAAGATAAAAGGTGGCAGAATGAGAAACATCTTCCTCTATTTTTACCCATCTTACTTTTAGGCAGCTATGGACTTTTAGGAAGCCGTAAACTCCATTCCATACTATCCTTCTCAGCAACAATCACACAGTGAAAATATGATTACAGTATCAAAAGATGAATTGACTATTTGGGTACGACTTGCAAGTGGTTTGGAACCATTTCCAACCATTTCCATTTTGTGTAGTACCAGTCTTATAGGATATGTTTTTAAAATTATTTCCAAGCAATAAAAGAAAGTTAAATTTTAAGACAATAAGCAAGAATTAGAACAGCATCATACATTTAGCACCAATTTAATTTCATTAAACAGTTAATTTAACTTTACAAATGTTCATTAAGTGCAACTTATTAAATATCTGTCAAACTTGCAGCATGTATAGCCGATTAAGTTTTAGATATATCACATAATATATACTATAATCTATTAGGTGGTAAAAAATAGCAATTATGAGTTAGCTCTTATACAAAGCCAGAGGAAAAGGTTTCATTATTAGTATTTTGTTATTTTTACTTGTTTTCTAATACCAGGCCTTGAACTCAGGTCCTTGTACTTTTCAAGTTGGTACTCTACCACTTGAGCCTTGTTTCCACCCTGACTATTTTGTGGAGATGGAGTCTCATGAACTTCTCTGTCCCTACTGGCTTCCTGCCTTGATCTTCTGTATCTCAGACTGAGTAGCTAGAATTACCAGTTATTATTATTTTATTTGTTTTTTTATTTAATTTTATTTTATTTGTGAACATATTGTACAGAGAGGTTACAATTGCATGGGCAGGATAATGCGTACATTTCTTACCAAGCACTGCAGCCTTCTCCTTTGTTTACCCTTCACATCACTTCCCAGCCTCCCCCCTCCCCCACCAATCCCCATCCTTCTCCTTCCCCCCTTCCCCCCCCCCCCAACATTGTAAAGCTCATTTTGGACATGACAACTTGTACTTCTCATTGTTGCAACAGGTCCACCTGTATCCTTAAACAACTGGTTTTTCCCCATCTCCTCCACAAGTTATACTGACATCAAATATAGCAAAGAGATAATCTTATAAATGCGTTAGAAACACATGCATGAAAGAAAAAAACATTAAAATACACATCTAAGGGTTCATTTTCCTGACATCACATTATCTGACCTTTTCCGCTTGACTCATACATATACTAGATATTACAAATAAGGGAAACCATGGGACCTATGTTTCTTTGGGCCTGGCTTACTTCACTTAATATAATTTCCAAGTTTTTCCATTTCCTAACAAATGGGACAATGTCATTCTTTCTGATGGAGGCATAGAATTCCATTGTGTATATATACCACATTTTCTTGATCCATTCATCTACTGAGGGGCATCTGGGTTGGTTCCATACTATGGTAAATAATGCTGCAATAAACATAGTTGTGCTGGTAGCTTTAGTGTGGTCTTGTTTGTAAACATTTGGGTAAATGCCCAAAAGTGTGATTGCTGGGTCATAGGGGAGTTCTATGTGAAGTCTTTTGAGGAACCTCCATACTGCTTTCCCAGTTATTATTATTTTAAAATAAGAGTTTTTGTTTGTACAACATCCAACAGTCTGGGGATAGATGCCTTTATAAGGCAGGATGAATTTTAGAAAATGAAGATTGGGAAAGGCAGTCTAGAGATGAACTTTATTTTCTTCTAAATAGTAGTCTGAGGCATTATAAAACAAGTTTCACAGAAGAAATATTTGATATACTTTGGACCCAATTTGCTTTACAAAAGCCCATTCACTCTCCCAGTCTATAAAACTGAAATAATGGAGTGTACTTGTTTTAATACTGTAATTTTTTCTTACAAAATACTTCACAATTTCAAAGCATTGACACATAATTTACTCTGTTTCAAACTCACAACAACCTCCTGCTTACATGTGAATAAACAGGACAGTAAGATAAAGAACTAGTCTGGGATCACAAAAGACTGGCAAAGTAAAATGTAACTCATTTTCTAAACTCTTTTGTTATTTTTTATCTCTTTTTCTCAGGCTTATTATAACTGTCAAAAATAGCCATCACAGTATATTTTAGTTTGCATGCAATTGATGACCTTTTCTTTTAAAAATCAATAAGTAATAAAAATTTCACCAGGATTTGAACTGGGTCAATTCCATGAAGTTAATACACAAACATGCTAATACACATATTGAAAAATACTAATATTCATGAAAGGCTCATATGTATTGAGAGGGTACCCTGAACCATTGTCATATAGAGTTTCACCCCTCTAAATTGGGAAGCAACTTTTCAAGCAGCTTCATGAACTGTCTTCTACAAAACAAGCTGAACAACATAAATGATCATGTCCTTTTAAAAACACTATTCTTTGATACCTCTACCAGGTTAGGTACATGTGTCCAGTTAATTGAAACTGACATTTCTTTTAAAAAGAATGAAAATCCCTAGGAACTCAAATTATAAAGAGGAATATTTTCAGCAAACATGCAATCACCTAGCTCAATTTAATATTCAGGCCCACGTTAGACACATGAGAAATAATCCAACACATTTCGCAGTCCTGTCAGCTGTATCTGAGGAGTTATGCAGAATATTATAAAGCTGAGTCAGTCACCTGTGTATTGAGATGAATGGCTATCAGGGAGGGCTAATGAGTTGATCCAGTGATACTTAAAAACCATAGTTAAATTAGTTTAGATGAGGTTGTAATTCTTTTTTTCATCATGGATTTTATTTTCCTCTGTCAAAGTGATAATAATACTGAATAGACTTTAAGTGATTTAAAGCTCCATAATAGTTTCACTCTTCATATCTCATTAATTACTTACCATTATAATGATGGCCAACCCCATAAATGAAAATACAAAAATAGGCTGAAATGATGGACTATAAACCTTGCTTTCTGCTGAGATAAATCTGAAGAGAGCTCAGTATTTAAGATGCTTCAATAGTTAAAATCCAAGGAAAAGAAAATTTTGAAAAATTAATTTCGATGATATTTTATGTGGATAAGGTAATAATAAGTTTGCAAAGCATTGGAAATATTTTCTTTCAAGTCAATATTTTTTTCTAGCATTATCTTCCAACTTTAACAGAATAAAATGAAGACTATCCTTATTTAGCTACATAAGGTATATTGTTACTTTCTCATTATTGTAGGGAATGTATGGAGAGTAGGGAAACTAATGAATAAAACAACATGTGTCCCACCCCCCCACAAAAAAAATCCCTCAAAGTTAAATGAAAGTTTTAATACCAGACTACTATAGAATTCTATTTCCCAAACTGTATGTAAGAATAGTCTTCGCAGTAGTTGAAATGTATTTGGTGGCTCCATCTTGCCTTACTATGTCAGAACATCGATGCTAAGTCCCTGTGGATCTATAATTATACCATTTCCTTTAGTGTCTCTGAGGCAGAGCTAGATCAGAGAACCACTGTGAAAGATAGTCAAATCACATGGCATTGGCATATATTTGTTATCTGTACATGTTACATACGTATGTATATACATATATCATATTTCTTTGAAAATTTAAAGTATATAAAAGAATGATTTATTCCAGATGCTGGTGGCTCATGCCTATAATCAGTGGCTGGAATCTGAGGACCAAGGTTCAAGGCCAGCCCCAAAAGGAAATGTTTGGAATGGTAGTGACATTCTTATATCCAATGACCAACCAAAAATCTTGAAGCAGTGTGTGGCTTAAGTGGTAGAGCACCAGACTCAAGCAAAAAATAAATCTTAAGGAGAGTACCCAGGCTCTGAGTTCAAGCCCCAGTACTGGCACAAAACATAAAATGAATTACAAGTGGCTCACACCCCAATATTGATATGGACATTAAATACCCAGCACTGTACCTGTCAGTAGTTACTTGGATTGGTGAGGGTGAGGGTTGAAAGTCAGCATGTAGTTTCCAAGTGTGAACCTGATGAATGTTTCTTCGCTGAGTGAACGGAGACAGGGTGACAGCTGGGGTAAGTGGCATGTGGAATCGGCTTGGCACTTTATCAAAGAGCCTGCTCCCGTTCTTCTATATGCCAACACATAATTACAGTAATCACCATTGACAACATGGGTTTTCTAGATACCCTTTTAAACATTTACATGAATTATTTGACTTACTCTTCTTGAAAAACCCCATGAGGAATAGCTTGTTAAATCTACCCTACAGTTTAAGGCCCTAAGGAAGTCACTGGCATATCTAAATTTACTATCTTTATTTTTAAATTACTAAGCTCATAAAAATGACATGCAAATAGAGATAATGTATAGGTAAGAATGATCATCAAACATTGTCTCCATTAGTTTAGACAATATGATTGATAGAAAAATATGGCACACCCAAGTTGCCAGTTGCCATTGTAGGAATTCCTTTCCCTGTTCTTTGGCTGCATTTCTCAAGTGCTATGTTCAGTGAGGTAGTTGACTTAAGTTTGAGGCTCCATCCATTACTATAAGGCCCACTGGGTGGGCACGAAAGATCATCTATTAAGTCTTCTTATGAGTCACTAGTGAAACACATTAGTTTTCTTCCCCTACTACTTTAAAGAAGAAATAAACACAACAAGAACAAAAGAAAATAGGAATTTGCTATTCCATACAGATTAATCAAGAAAGGGATAACCTTTGTAACTGTAGCTGGTATGGGGAAAGGACATTATGATAGATAAATTTAGGATAACTTAGAACGTACAGGTTTAAAACTTTCACTTAAACTATGTTCAGAATCATGAAGTTTCTGTAATTACTGTCTAGGCTTCTATCATGCTGAACTATGAACAATTTCAAAAAACAGTATTTAGATCAAAGAAAATTGACTAGGGAAAAATGGATTGTTTTTCTGCTAAACACACATATTCTGTTGTTATGGCAACATAATATCTGAGAATGACATGCCAAATAATATGGTACAGAGGTATATTACTATCATCAAATGTCACAATAAATGTGCTTCAACTTTTGAATATGACAGGCAATGTTGTTTCCTGCTTTTCTCAGAACTTTCACTGAGGCCAAAGTAGCTTACTCAGACGGGAGCCAAATAGTATCTGTTTTCCCTCTTAGTGGATCTTTCTTGAAGAAAGAGGTCTTATGAATGCCACTGAAATATATAAACAACAGCATAAACACTGGCTGTCATTTCCTCTATTTCCTAAGAGGACAGCTGTTTATCCCTTAAAGCCATATTCATATGTGCAACCTAGAACCTAGAGATTTGTGTGTGTGTGTGTGTTTGTCTGTGTGTATGTGTAATATTGTTGAATAAAATGTAACTAAAAGGTGCCAAGTAAATAATATTTATTGATTCACTCAAATCACACACAAAGTAGTATAACCTCCCACTGGCTTTTAATCTCTTGAATATGTAGATAACAGGTACCTAAATAGGAAGAATAAGTTCTAATGTTCTACAGACCAGCAGTATAGCTTACAACAATTTTGTGATATATTTTTATAATGAACTAGAATAGTTCAAAGTTTCCAAACAATGAAAGGCTAACATTTTAAGGCAATGAAATTGCTTATTACTGAGAATCATATATTACATATTATATATATATATATATATTTATATATATGTATGTATATGTTTGTATACATGCAGACATACATGTGTATGTATTATCACATTCTAGGTAATAATTATGTGAAAATATTTTGTGTCACTTAAAACAAATACATGTATATACATATATGAGAGCACTAGAGGGAATTCACCCTTTTTAGATGAATACTCATATATTTGCTTTATTAATATTCTCCATAACATTCTGCTATTGTATGTGCCAATACCTCTTCAATAGCTTTGGTATGTCTTTGGCAAAGGTGTGACAAACAGCAGAAGGAAAGGTTGTTGACAAGTCTAGGACAGTTTTCTGTAGGAGAATATGGCAAGAACACAGGAGGGAGAAGGTCAGACATTCAACAGATCTTAAAGGTGGTGGGAAGGATCACACACTTTAAAGAAGCACAAAGTACTGAACGCTAGACTGCAAGGCTGAAATTGGCTCCAGGGACTGTTCCTCTTTTATGTGGGAGCAGAAGAGGAATGAAAAGAAAAAGTGAGACTAAAGTGGAACCTGAGACTTCAAAGCCACATCCTTGGGTGGATGTTATCCTCCTGCTCCACTGCCCTTTCACCTCTGATCATTCACCTTGTCTTGCATCTAGGTGGCTTTTTGCAAACCAAGAATTTGTCACCAAAATGTGTCCACATAGATTTCTGAGTCATGTCAGTCCATTTCTGAACAGTCTTTTGTTTTCATCCCGAAGAGCTCATTTGCATAGAAAAAAAGCCATAAAATTGCTATTCAATTGGTATCGGCTAATTCCATTGCTCTGGTCCCTATTTATTTGAAAAAATGTGCCATTCTACAACACAGCATATTTGTGTTAGGGCTGAATTAAGGGTGATAATACTGAACATACTAATTTAAAATATATGCTAAGGCTCTTAGCTTAGTCAAACACATTTAATGTTTCTCTTCTCAATATTATTCTCACCAACTAACCATTTCGAGAAATAATTTAACAGTGAGTAGTGAGCTGTACACTGATAAAGTATGCTATCGTCCCCAAAGCATTCACTCTCAGTTTACTTAGAGTGTCTTGAAATGCCAACGAAAATGAAATTCCAACCCAGTAATTTAGCCATTGTACTAAATGTATTTTCTGATGAGATTGCTGCATATTACTGAAGACCAAATTAAAAAGTCAGTGAAAATGGATTTGAAAATAGAGTATTGCATAAGAAAGACAAGGCATTAGCAGAATAAATGGAGACTGTGTTGCATGTCAAAATAATACTCGGAATTCAATTTTCATTTACAAATCCAGATTGCCCCGCAGCACAAAGGGCAATAGATACAAGAGAGGGGACAAAATCCAATGTAAAAATGCCTACATCTTTACAGCATCAGTGATAAGTTTAATCATGATGTAGGGAAGTTCCCATGTACTCTGAAGGGGCAGATAGATATCAGTAAGGGACCTGAGTTTAACAAGATGCTGAAATACTCACCTTCACAAAGATTTTCCTCTGGACAAAGAAGAAAATGGCTTCAGCTCATTTTTCATTTTTAGATAGGGCTGGCCCAGGTGTGCCATTGTTCCCTGTGGTTTTACTGTTCAGCAATCATGAAGAACCTTAGAGTTTTAAAGCACTATCCCTCATTAATCACCAGATTCTCACACTGTGAGGGAGACTGTACAGTGAGTTCCCTCTAGCAGAACTAGGAAGGGAGGTGAAGAGAAATAGCACCCCTCCACACATACACACGTATGCCTGCACATGCAAAATGTATTTGATCATAAAACAGATTTTGTCATTCCTTCAACTCATTTATTCATATGTTGTATGTATTTGAATAAAGGATTAAATGCAGTCATAATTAACATTGATATGTAAGTATTTGAAAAGTAATTATGAAAGAGTAATGATCATTTTAAGAGTAACATTTTTAGTTTATTGGAGTACCTAAATACATGAAATTTCTAGTAGAATAAAAACCATGAGGAAATCATTCCACTCTGCATTCTCAGATAATCCCTTTGGTATTCACCGCCCTCTTCTTCCTCTTTCCATTTTATTTATTTATTTATTTTTGTTTTGGAATGCTTTCATTACCTTTAAGTAGTTGCACAAAAGACTTGCCATTCCACAAAGCATCTACATCAATCTTTCAATAATCTCACTCACCCTTCTCAACCCACCCTTTCCCTCACTTTTCTTAGTATTTAGGTTACATATTGATTTTGGGGCATTTAACAAACTTGTTTATGTAAATATTGCATCTTGATCTATGTCATCCCTTCAACAACATCTTCACCCTTCTTTGACCAACCCATTCCCTTATTTTTCTAGATTCTGGGATATATATATATATATATATATATATGTATATATATATATATCAATGCCAAAGATCCTTCAGTTCTTACTAATTAAATTTTCCTTAATAAAATTCAGACACATACATTTTTTTTCTAGATATGTTGTTAAAAGTCACATCTTACTGGCTGGCTCCCTATACTTAATGATTAAATATACTGAAAAAATATTTAATTGTATATATATAATGTATATATATATATATATATATATATATATTTCTTGCCTTCGTTCTTCTACTTTCCTCCCTTCATTCTCCTTCTCCCCTTAACCCCACATTCCTCTCATGCAAGTATCCATTTCCTGATACTTAATTTTTTTGGGTGGGTTTTGACATAATCTTTCTAAAGAATCATACTAGTTGAGCTCTCTATAGAGTCTATTATATTTCAGTTAACTCACACTACCTGTTTACTACCTAGTGCGTTTACTTATAGATTTATAGGTACATTCTAATTATTTCAAATGAGGGAAACCATGCAATCTGTGTTTCTCTGGATCTGGCCTACTTCATTTAGTATAATTTTTTCCAAGTCTTTCCATTTCTTTACAAATCATTCTTTCTGATGGATACATAGAATCCCATGGTGTTCATATACCAAATTTTCTTGATCCATTTGTCCGTTGAGGGGTGTCTGGGCTGTTTCTGTATCTTAGCTTTGGTTAATAATGCTGAACATGGTTGTTCTGCTATCTTTAGTATGGCCTCATTTGTGGTCCATTGGATAAATGCCCAGAAATGGAATTGCTAGATTATAGGGGAGTTCTATGTTTAGTTTTTGAGGACCCTCCATACTGCTTTCCAGAGTGGTTGAACTAGGCATTCTAACTGGGATAAGGTGCAATCTCAGTGTTGTTTTGATTTGTATTTCCTTTGTGGCCAGTCTTTTTCCTTTCAATGTGAATTCCTAAACTTATTTTCTTCTACGTACTTTCTATTCCATTCAATTACCAGAGCTCTGGATTATCATGTCTCTATTGCAGTATCTCTCATCTTTGCATTCATATTTTTATCCTGATACTCTCTATAACTTATGGCAAATTTGTTCTTTTCATATAATCAGTCCTTTTCTTTTTCCAAAATTTGATGTATACTATCTTCTCATTCCCATAACTAATCTTTTCATGGGCCATATTTCTCAGTTGTTATTTTTTTCTTTTTTCCTTTTCACTTTTACTTATTGCTCTTCCCCCATTTCTGTTGTTTTATTCTTATGAGGAATATATTTACTACTTCTTGGCTATTTTTAACATGTTTTACATGAATTGTTCCCATTCATCACCTCTGTTTTTTATGTAGTCTCCTCCATCAATGCCAAAGATCCTTCAGTTCTTACAAATTAAATTTTCCTTAATAAAATTCTGACACATACATTTTTTTCTAGATATGTTGTTAAAAGTCACATCTTACTGGTTGGCTCCCTATGCTTAATGATTAAATATACTGAAAAAATATTTAATTGTATCTGGAAGCAATTCTAAGAGGGTGCTAATCATTTTGAGTGCTAATATCTCTGGTATATTTAATTATATAGATATTTAATTGCCTCCATTTGAAGAAGAAGAACTCTTGGCACTGATTCAAAGGTAATCAAAAGTATTATCTATCTCTGTTATTCTAGGCCACAAAAGTATGAAAAAGTTATTCAGGTATTTTCTCATCTTTATTTAGGCGTTAATTGAATTTTATCACAATTTATTCTTTACCACATTGCCTTTGTTTAGTCATTAATAAGATAGTGCTTGATAATTCTGAAATCAACATGACAATACAATACACAGAGAGGCACACTTAGGAACAGGTTTTGTCTTGAAGATCTATCTTTGTTTCACCACACTTTGATTGTTTTTTTCACTGCATTATGAGGTGTCTCTGTTGGAAATCACCTGTGCTATTTATTGATATATTATTGTACATATAAACTTGTCTGGAGATAATTATTATCTATATGTTGTTTTATCTCACCATTTATAAATATTCACAACATGTACTAGTCCCTAGAGAGCCTGAAAAATAGAAAAAGAAAATATTGAGCAAAAAGATATTCTCATATCATATGTTAGAAAAAAGATGATAATTGAGGAACAAAGATACAATTTTTAACATCATAATTAATAAAAGGTAATATCTGAGATGCTCTTAAGTGTATATAAGCACCTAGTTGATCTATTACACAATGTAAAGCTTCTTTGATCAAGGCCTTGGAGAATTTAGAAGAATTTAGATTTTCAAAATATGGACCTAGTATATATTTAAACTGGCTTATTTTAGGTTTTAGAACTACTTCATTTCTCCTAAGAATTGTGTCCCTCCTGTAGCTGGTTATTTTCACACACATATATCCATACCTTGCGCATGTATTTATCTTGTTCCAGTATGGAGGGTTGAACTCAGGCCTCATGCTTTTGCTTATTTTTTCTGTTGAAGGCTGGTGCTCCACCACTTGAGCTTCACCCCCACTTCCAACCTTGCACGTAGTATTACTCATATCCATTCCAATGATTTTTACTTTCTGTCTTAGTTCATTGTGTGTTGCTATAAAAAATAATGGAACCTAGGAAATTTATAAAGAAAAGGGGTCTTATTATCTGCTCAGCTCTGGTGAAAGACTTCTGGCTATATTAGAGTTTGGCATCATGGCAAGATAGCATGTGATGAAAGATTACAAGGCAAGACAGAAAAGAGAGATTCAGGGGCTAAGTTGCTTGATTCTTCACACTATCAATGCTTGTGTGGACAAATCAGGATCCTCAGAGGACTACACTGAACTCTTCCAAGGGTGACATCCTCAGTGTCCTACTTTTGCCCCATAAGCAGTTAAACTCGATTCAAAGCATAGCATTACTTACTACAGAATCTTTCCTGGGTATCTATGACCATCCTTTTTATTGTGTTACATCACAATACTAATAGTATATTGTCTGATTTAGTTTCTATGTATGCAGAGAAAATGATCACACAAGAGCAGCTTAAGACAATAGACTTTTCAGAAAATCATAAATCCTACAGACCACCCAGGGAGTTCTCATTTTTGTTAACTCAAGGTTTACTGGTTGCTAACTGAATCCAGGGATCAATATCCCATCATACACACAAATTACAATGGTGCTGCATCATGGGAAGGGATCATGGAAGGAGTTTATACCAGATGAATGAAACATAGAGGTCATCTTAACATTCTAACACCCATTCTGTTTTAAATGGGAAAGCAAAATAAGTATAATGTAATAGCTTTCATGTGCTTCTTTATGTTGAGAAATGATTATATTTATATCCATCTTTTTTATAAATCCATCTGTTTTTCACATTTTGTTGAATGTATCTTGGTATATTTTGAGATGACAGACACAGTTTTATATGACCTTTTAATTTGGGGGGTGTTAGATTGGATGATTTTAAAATTAAGTGAACTTTTTTGATCATGTGTGATCATACCTGGGAACAGGAGAAAGCCCTAATATTCAGGTGACAAGGGCCTGCATAAGGCCAGGGTGAAAATGTTGACACCATTAATAGAATTATCTTCCACGAGAAGACTTAATAATAAATAACAAGTTCTACCTCACCTGTACATAGCAACAGGCAAGCTAGACACTGATGACCATTTACTCACTGAAGGTTTACAAGCCTACGGAATTCCTACAAGAACTTGAACTCAGAAGACAGAAGAACATCTCAATCGTTTACCCTCCCAATCAGAATCACCTTTGGTTTACCCTTTCCTCACACTCATAAGAAGAGTCAACTGTACTTACAAGGCCCCAATGGGGTTTGTACTTTCTATTCCTGTTTTATTGGTCTGGCTTATTTCTATTTGTCTTCTCTGCTTTTTGTTACATTTGTCCTCTTTGAAAGTATAAAACACTCCGTGGCTTTTATACCATGGTTAACTTTTTTTCCTACCACACATACCAATTTTTATTTAAATGTCAGCTTTTCAGGAAAATTGTCAACTACTACCTTTCTTGCCTTATTTTCCTCTACATGTTTTTATGGAAATCCAAACTGCCATATCTTGCTGATTTTTTAAAAAATCACATATCTACCACTATGACTCTCTGTCTCATTGGGAAGTGATCTCCATAGCACACCCACTGCTGCACAACAAACATACATCTGAATGCTGAAACTTTGCTGCTTTCTATACATTTTGGAATGAATACATATGTCCAAAATAATGTAGATAAATGTGGCTTTTTAAAGAATTTGTTCAGGACTGTAAAATGTCACATTTTCTTTATAGATGTGAAGTGATTCTACCTCAAATTCTGACTGTAATTACTAAACAAAGTATAGTGTACAGCAGTATCTAAAGGAATATAATACTAGGTCATGTGAATACAAGACTCATGCAAACACAGTAATAAGAGTTTGGTAAAGGACCCATCAAATGTAGTGCACATTGTATTTTAACAAACTGCCTAAATAACTGTAGATGCCAGATCCCTACTTTATATGAATTTTCTGAATTAAAATGTTCAAATTGACTTTATGTTCTTCAATTAAACTAGAAACACAAAGTTTTCAAGCAAAAGCAAATGAATCATACCCCTGGCAGTCTGCTACATATTAGAAATTAAAGAATGAGCAGAACATATTTTTTACCCTTGGATCTAGGTCATATTACAGGACTTTGAGTAATTTCATATAGTGTAAAAAAGAAAATATTAAAATACTAGGATTATTAACATATTTTGCTCATTTAATCATTTTTCCATCATTAGATTAATTTTATTTGTTATTTTTAATCCATATGCTCACTTTATTTTCTGAGGAATTTGTTTTATTTTTTCTAGACTATATCTATTTGTCTTCCTCTTTGTCATCACATTATTGCTTGTTGTCATCTTCTTCAAGTTTTAGTTAAATTTCAGTGTTGAACAATCTTTTGGTGCTTTGTGACCTTTCTTCCACTGTGTCTCAAATTTTTCTAACATTTCGTGCTCCATTTTATGCTTTTTTCAACCTTTACACTTTGACTTCTAGTCATATGTGCTTATCTCTGCTTTCTTCCTCCCAAATGGCAACTAAACTGAGTCTAAAGAATATAAAAAAGGCATAAGCCCACAAGGACAAAGATTATGGGAGAGGAGACAATAACGGGTAAGTTAGAAAGCAAATGGAAAAGTGATAACAAATTCAGCTCATTGGAAAGAACTAAAACCTCCAGTACATGGGGAGAATACTGATAATGAAGAAAGCCATTTCCTGGTAGAGAACATTAAATCTTTCAAGGCTTGAAAATCCTTATTCTGGTTAGTGAGAGGACTGAGTACAATCCTGAAAACTGGGTGATTATTTGTAAGCTTATATATAGAAGATTCAAACCCCAGATAACACCACAATCCCACTTAGAAAAGCAAATGCTCCAAGGAGGAAAATGTTGGTTTACATGTTGGAGAGAATTAATAGACAAGAGCTGGAAACTACAAACCCACCTATCTTCAAAAAAATAGGAACATGCTATGTGAAAAGGAGAGTTCATAGCAAGGCAGCGTATGTTGTTCATTTTGCTCCGACAGTGGCTACAACCCGGTGTACTTTCCCCAAGCAGAAATCTAAAATATGGTTCAAATGAAATTGCAGACCCCAAGAAAAAACACCTGTGCACACTAACTTGTGACTTGGGGGTGTACCTGTGTTAAGTGTGTAGCATTATTCAAGGACAAGACTATAAAATTGACCTCTCAGCTGCCCAATCATTCCTGAAAAAAATTCATCACTCTTAAATAAGAATGGGCAATGACTGTTGCATATTAGTAGACCACTGGTCCTCCCTGCCAGACCCATTCCTGCTTGTTTAGGTGACTTGCTTTGCTAAATGACATATAAGCACATATATTGTCACTGGGCTTATCATGTCTATTTGCATCTGTAAGTGCTGACACTATGGCTGCCTTCTGCAGGGGATGAAGAATATAGTGGGACTGGGGACGGAGTGAAATAGAAGGGAAATTTGGAAATTAGATAAGAAATGTACTCATTACCTTGCTCATGTAACTGTAACCCCTTTGTACAGTATTTTCACAATAAAAACAATTAAAAAAGAAATGAAAGTATCTTCATAAATTATTACATTGATACAGAGATAAATCCACTGCCCTGACAGTGGATTAAAGTAGGATCAAAGACTGGTAATTATCATCATCATCATCATCATCATCATCATCATCATTATCCCTCTTCGGAACATTCTCAAGAGATGAGGGTCTCTAAAAACAAAGAAACCTTCACCACCACCACCGCCATTCCTATCACTAGAGGTCACTTACACCATCGGCACTGGGAGTTAGGATGGACTTTGCTATTAACACAGCAATAGTGAAAGCTAGAAGACAATGATTTCCCTTAGGGAAAATCTGCTTCATAATTCAATACACATCCAAGATATGAATTAAGTATGAGGATTGAATATGTATTTTTCACTTAGATAATACACATTTATACAGTTGTCTTAGTGTTCTCCAGAGAAACAGACTCAAGAGGAGAAATGTGTATGCATGTATAGCTATATATACGTAATGTATAAATATATATACATGAACTTGGAAAGACAGTGGGAGGAATTAATTTATTGAAAGATATTAGCTTCTAGGTTATCCATTTATTAGTATATAATTGCTTATAGTATCCCTTTGTGATATTTTGCTTCTCCTGTGTATCACTTCTAATGTCTCATCTTTTACTTAGAGATGGAATATTTCCCTTCCTATGCAGTTAAAAGTTAGTTTGTTTACTTCTTTTTTTTTTTTTTTTTTTTTTTTTTTACAAAAAATAACTTTAAGTTTCCTCAGTATTTCCTCCAATCTTTCTGGTCCATTTCACTTATTTTTGCCTTTGTCATTATTATTTCCTCTGTTTGGGCTTAGTTCTTTCTCTTTCTCATTCTTTGAGATAGTGCTGCAGCCTGAAATCTGGGTTGCTCCATCAGCTGGTCTCGGGCATAGTAAAGATCTATGGTTGCTAAAGTTTCAGATCACCATGGCAATGTTGTAAGGAGTATTCCTGCATTCCTTCTCACCATAGGAAGAAATCTTTGTTTGTCCTCTTCATTCCAAGGTGTTTTGCATAAAGTGAGGAGATGATGCAGAAAATACTTCTTACCATTTCCTCTGTGGCCACACTCAGTTATACTACTTCTGTGTTATAGTTCAGAGATTTTTGCTGAGTGATTTTGTCAGTATGGGGTTCTGACGATTGCTGAGTAATGGTCCCGCTAGTCTGTGCTATTGCTGATATCACTACCTCAGAGGTTTCATTTAATTGTTATAAAGTATTTGGTATAATACTTTAGTGTAATAATTTGGGCCTATAGGCTAATTTTTGTCAGGTTTTAAATTGTTAATTGAAGTTACTTAATAGTAATATGGCTATTCAATTTTTTTATATTGACAGATTAATTTGTTTTTAGGAAATTGGTACATTTAATCAACTTTAAAATTTGTGTGTACAAAATTCTTTTTTTTTTTGTACAAAATTCTTAATAACTTTGTATTTTCATTTTGATACCTGTAAAGGCTGTAGACATTGAAAGGTATCTAAGATAATCCTTATTCTATTCCTGATATTCATCACTTAGGTCTTCCATCTTTTCTCATTATTCTAGTCTTGATAGATAGTCTCTCTCTCTCTCTCTCTATATATATATATATATACATATATATATATATACATTAGTTTTGCTATTTTTTAAAAAACTAGCTTTATTACTTCATTATTTTTTCTGGATTTGGTTTTCAATTTCAGTGAGTGTACCCTGATATTTGTTTCTTTGCTTTCTTTTAATTCTGTGGAATCTGTTTTCATTTTGCCTTCATTCTAGAGATCAAAGTGTACCATAACAAAATGCCAAAGACCAACTAGTTTAAACAATATAACTTTATTTCTGACTATTATAGAGACTGAAATTCCAAAATGAAGATTTGTTTGCTAGAAAGATTCCTTTGCATTGTGTCCTGATACATATTGTTTCCTTTACATGTTCCTGATGTCTCTTCCTCTTCTTAAAAGGACATCAGTAGAGTAAGATCCCACTGTTGTACACAATTTTAACCTAATTATCTCTTTAAGGCTCTATTTCTAAATATAGTTACATTATGAGATATGACTTCAGTGTTTGAATTTGAAGATGCCAAATTGAATCCCTAAAACCATCCTCTCAGACTCCAAACTCATATCTTTTTCTTACTCAAAAGATAGTCATTCCCTTTCTCATAGCCCACAAATTTCAACCCATTCCAGCACCAATTTCAAGAGCAAACTCTCATCTAAATCAGATAAAGGTGATACCTGAGCTATGATTAACCCTGAAACAAAATATATGTCCATCTGTGAACCTATGAAATAAGACTCTCATATTTTCACCAACACAGTGGTGATACACACATAAGACAGACATTCTCATTCCAGAGGAAGGAAGAGGAAACAAAAACAAGGTCAAAGGTTGTCAACAAGTTCTGCAATTAGTAAGGAAAATTTATTAAATTTTGAGACTAAAAATGTATAGTCTTTTTGTCTCAATGAGCTCTTCTTTGGGGCCCGGTAGAATAGCAGCCTACATAACCCTATAACTGAATACAAATGGATACTTAATAAAAATGTACTATATGTACATTATGTGGATTTCTTCGAATATTTGACATGAAGAAACTCAAGCATGTATTTTGTATTGTGTTTTCTTCCTGATACTTTCAGAACAGTTACTCCTTCTACCACATAGAAATTAAAGCACTGGGCTGGTTCCATATCTTAGCTATAGTAAATGTGCTGCAATAAACATAGTTGTGCTGGTAGCTTTAGTGTGGTCTTGTTTGTAAACATTTGGGTAAATGCCCAAAAATGGATTGCTGGGTCATAGGGGAACTCTACCCAGATGCCCCTCAGTAGATGAATGGATCAAGAAAATGTGGTATATATACATAATGGAATTCTATGCCTCCATCAGAAAGAATGACATTGCCCCACTTGTTAGGAAATGGAACGGCTTCGAAAAAAATTATATTAAGTGAAGTAAGCCAGGCCCAAAGAAACATAGGTCCCATGCTTTCCCTTATTTGCAATATCTAGTATATGTCTGAGTCAAGCAGAAAAGGTCAGATAAGGTAATGTTTGGGAAATGAACCCTAAGATATGTATTCAAATGTTTTTTTTCTTTCATGTGATTGTTTCTAACACATTTTTAAGATTATTTCTTTGTTGCTTTGTATGTCCCTGCCCCATGGTATAACCCCTGATTTCACTGTATTTGATGTCGGTATAATTTGTGGAGGGGAAGGGGGAAAACAAATCGTTTAAATAGGGATACAGGTGGACCCATTGCAACAATGAGATGTATAAGTCGTTATGTCGAAAAATGAACTTTACAACTTTGGTGCGGGAGGGGGGGTAAGTGGGGAGGTTTGGGTGGGGGGTGGGGGGGGAGGATGGGAAGGGATGGGAAGGGAAAACAAAGGAGGAAGCTACAATGCTTGATAAGAAATGTACTCATTATCTTGCCCATGTAATTGTAACCCCTCTGTACAGTATTTTCACAATAAAAAATTAAAATTAAAATTAAAAAAATGAAAGCACTGGTATATTTAAGGATTAAAAAATCAAATAAATTATTTTTATCTCTCCTTCCAATGTTTCTTACCGCTGACATATGTATCAGTCAGACATAAAATAATAGGTACATGTGACATCTTTGTGAATGATGGCATGATACTTCAACTTCAAATATCTCAGTATGTTTTCTTAGGATGTTGTATTTCCAGAAAGAAAGAGAGAGGACAACAGGAAAAAGGAAGAACGAAGGGAGGGAGTGAAAGGCAAGGAAAAGAAGAAAAAAAGAAAAAAGGGGGAGGAGCTACCTCAACCTTTTATGTCTAGTTCATAGAATAAAGAAAAGCTCTGTAAACACAACTATAATCCTGGCTCATGCTATCAACAGCCTCAGAAAAATTTTATGATCCTGTATGTCAACATTTAGATCTGTCCTGCATTTCTAAGTGGAAATTTGTTAGTATTTCAAGGGTAAAGAAAGAGCATTGGACTCTAAATCTTAGTCACTTTTCTTCAGCGGAGCTAGTTAAAGAACATGTTTTGGAAATATGTTGTTTTCTTTCTGAAGAGACAGTTTAGAAAGCTCAAAATTTCAGTATGTTCAAGCATTTCTAAATCCTATTTTTTAAGTGCAAGGAATTAAATACTCTTGGGTTATAGATTTTACAGTATATCTGGATGAAGGATTTTCTTTCTAAATGAGCTCTAGCTAGAGAACTCCATTCAGCTTCTTGAAAATTATTTTTGCATAATATCCCCAGTGACTCTTCACTTTTTCACACAACTCATTTCTGTGGCCCTGTTTGAACATGTCCTCCTCACTTTTAATAGTCAGTTTGCTTCTACAACTTACACCCTGATATGTCTTCTAAAAGCACAGAGGTGAAACCTTTGGCTGTACCACCAAGAACTGAACTTGTATAATATGTGACACTTTATCTATGGTGCCAGCTCCTCATTTGTTTCAAAATTGATTGCTATTGATTCTAAGACCCCAGGACCTCAGAACCTTGATCCCACTGTCCATTCTTGAATATGTTTTCAAGCTCTTCTCATATATCACTCTCCCTTCTGGCTGCTACTATACAGACATTTGATTTCTTAATGGACTTTGAGCAATTGGCACTGATGGAACTCTCTAATTAACTCAATGACTATGCTTGAGTCTTTCTTTCCTATCATATCTCAAACTGGCAACGTATAGTTTTGACCTTATCTTTCATTTGAAGAGTAAGAAAAGAGAAAAACACGTAAAAGTCTGCTGATTTTTGTTTTTGTTAAGTAACTACCACTTGTACAATTGGGCACCTGGGAGTGTACTCCTTGAGTAGTTATTTTGGCAAATTACCCCACTTTCAATTCAATGTTATAACCCTCTGGAGTCCAGAAACTCTCTCTTCTCATCAATGTCATTGTTTTGTTTATCATTTATGGAGAATTCTAACTCTTGGAGCCATTCCAATCCTGTGTATTCTACTCATTTTTCTAGACTTTCGAAAAGGACTTATCTGGTTCTAATGTAAAAGTGCTAAATATGACTTATGTATGCATACCTGCTTACTTACACCCTGGTAAAGCTATTAGAGATGGGATTCTCCCTGAGTTCTGTTTCCCCCCACATCTAGCTCAATTTAGACTTTAGTAAGGCACAAAGAGAGGATCCATCTTATGTTAATAGCTGGGGTTTATCAGCATAAATTGCTTTTGGGGTGTAATTCAGTAAGTCCAGTACTATATTTGATGTTATGATTTGTAGTGAACAACACAGCACTCAATGATTTAGCTGCGTGTGACTTGGTTATTGCCGCAAGGGAGCTAAAGGGCTTTAAAATAAACTATGTATGATTTCCTCACATGAAATGCTATTTAAGTGCTACATATGACAGGCAAGTACATTTTAAGAGAAAGCCAAATGCACCAGTTGAGATTTTCAGAGCCAACCTAAGAATCAACTTCAGAGAGCCATCTGCTGAGGCAGCATTGGACAAGGACAAGACATTGAATGAACAAAGGGGGATTGGGAGGACAGGGAAACAAAGACAAATGTGTGCTGGATATAACTGTTTCTAGGGATTTATGGTTGAGCACAGAATGAAACAAGGGGAGGATGAGAATGTGAACGCTCTGTGATATGAAATGAGATACAAATTCCAACACTGCAAAATACCCTATGAAGATGTTGATTCTATCAAGGAGAAAGTTTAACACTTGTATTAAAGACCAATATATGCACTGTATCTGTATTGTATCTGTGGTTGCTCAATAAATGCTTGCAAATATAAGCCCATTGAAGCTTCTTAAATTTAAGATACCATGAAAAAAAAGAAGCAACAGTTGATTGTTTCCAGTGATTTTTTTTATAATTTTTAAATTTAATTTTTGAATTTCCATGATAAAACTGTCACACTGATATAATTATGATATTACAATCTTAAGATGTTCTTAAATTTCATTGGCTACAGGATTCCTGTAGTATGTAATTTTCTTCATATTTTTAAATGAACATTTTCATTTAAGAAATAATGGTGGGGGGAAATGCAAGCTTATTTGTGCACTCAGCATCTCCATCAATATAAACTAACCACACCTACAGGTAATACTTTGTATCTCATTTTACCATGGTTAATAGTTATATAGCCCTTCAAAGAAACATGTTCATTTTCACTGTATGTACGTTTTGAATGTCCAATGGTGAAAAATGGTTCCAAATAGTAAAACTGCAAAATTTACAGATCTGTATTTTAACACTAGCCATTCTGTTCCATACTTAGATATTTATCTCTTTCCTCCTCAAATAAGTCCTTTATGTCATGGACTTTATGTTTATATACCCAGAGCTTAGCACAGTGATTGATATATTCTAGCCGTTCATTAAAAGGACTGAATATCTTTATCTTTGTAGATATTTTAATGTTTAATACCCATACATTAAATGAAATCTTCCTTTATGCAAGGTGCTACACATCTTTAAACTTGGGCAACAGATATGTGCTACAAGCTTAAATTAATATAATCCTACTGAACTTAAGCTGTGGAATGATAAGAGTTACAAGGGTACAAAAGGGGAAATTATTAGTTTGTTCCAAGACTTATAGAAATCAGGATATAATTGTATGCAGAAAATACAATGCTAGAAAAGGTCAGGATTACAAAATGTAACTAACTAAATCAATGTCTACTAATTCTTACATCACATGCAAAGACAACATCCAGTATTTTTTCAAGAAAGTTAGAAATAAACATAATTCCACATAAACTTATAAAGAATGCTTTTTAGTGAACTTAGAGCAATTCTATCAGCAATACAAAAATGAGGCCTACACTTCACAAACTAAGGCATTATATAAACTGCTTAGGACACCCAAAATAAGACAAACATGGTTTATTCCAGCTATACAATCAGGTCTATTTTTAACTTGAAAAAGAACTGGTTTTTTTTCCTTAGGTAAAGGTTATTTCACTAGATAAATTTCTTTACTTGAAATATATTTGCTTGTTTCAGGAAAATTATTAGTAATTAGTAGTAAATTAATAATTAGTAGTCAACTTTTTTTCAGAATGTTTATTGAATCATCATCCCAAGAACTTTATATGGCATTTATGAGATTGGATTTGAAAGGAACTGCTTAAAAATGTTAAAAGTAACTATCTAGGCCGTTGTGGTAGGAGACTTGAGAGTATAGACTAGTCAAAGCAGGGAAAGCATCTGCTAAAATTTACGTGCAGATTGTTCTCTCTAAAACAGATATTGAAATAGTAGTCCTCATTATGAAATGTTAAAGGGAAGACCTTTAAGCAATGAGTGGGTTCTTTACTCAGGAACTGATTAACACATTTATATGATTGATGGATTTATAGGCAAAGTACCATGAGAATGGGTCTCTTATTAAAAACCCTTTTGACAAGCTATTCTTCACTATCTCTGTCTGATCATGTGATTTTCTGTGATTTCTCCAGGCTCTACAGCAAAGAGGGCCCAAGGCAGCCACTAGAACTTAGACTAGAACTGTGAACCAAGATAAACTTCTTTTCTTTGCAATATTCCTGGTCTGTGGTATGTTACTAGCAACAGAAATATATGTAAGTTACATACAATTGATAAATATATATATATAGACATATACAAAGTCTTATGAGCATAGTATATTCAAGAGCATATTTCAATGCTGTAATGCCTTTGACATTAAATCTACAATTTAACAAATGAATACTAGGAAGTGGGAACCTGACTTTTAAAGAGTGTTGCCATTTAAGAGAAGGGAGTAGAGGAATGAAGAGAAGGGTGGGCAAATGCCATCATAATAGTCAAAGTTTACATGAGAAAATAGAACTAGGAAAATTAAGGGACTGGGTGGGATTGGGAGAGATGGAAGGAGAATTAAGAAAGGAGTCCTGGGCATTTACCCAAGTGATCAGGAACAAGGTCACACTAAAGCTACTAGCACAACTATATCATTGCAGTATTATTTACCATAGCTATGATATGGAACCAACCCAGATGCCCCTCAGTAGATGAATGGATCAAGAAAATGTGGGGAATAGATACACAATGCTTCCATCAGAAAGAATGACATTTGCCTGTTCATAAGGAAATGGAAAGACTTGGAAAAAATCTTATTAAGTAAGCCAGATCCAAAGAAATCTATTCTCCATGGTTTCCCTCATAAAATGAACTCCAAGGTATGGAAACAAGAGAGCTTTTTTGGTTTTTTAAAATATACTGTATGAAGTTCTTTCTTTTTTCCTTCATTTTTTTCTCCTTCGGTTTATCCCCTGTAGATTTTGGTATATTTTTATCTGATTTGGGGAAGGAAAGGATATTCACAAAATGGTGAGACAAAGGACAAAGGGTGAACCCATGCAACAGCAATACTCACAGGACACTATGCTGAAAATAACTTTATACCTATGGGGGGTAGGGGAGCTGTGGGGGAGGGAAAATGGGAGAAAACGACAGAGAGGGTAACACTGTTTGACAAGAAATATACTCAACATCCTTACTTACGTAATTGTAACCCCTCTTTACATCACTCTTACAATAAAAAAATATTATTTTTTTAAAAGGAGTGACATTGATCAAGATGCATTCTACTCATAAACTGACCTGTTAAAATGAAATCTCATTGTACAACTACTTGAAAAAAGAAAAAGAACAGAAAAAAATAGATTAAGGCAACATCCTCATCCATTAACAAAATAATTGTTGCTTTAACCAAACAAAATAGAACAAAGTGCTTTACGTATATAAGTATATATATATACATATATATATATATACGTGTATATATACATATATGTATATATATATGCATACATATATACACACATATGACTGATAGCCCAGAGACTCTGAAAAGCCCTGCATTCATGCCTCTTTTCTTTCATACTTACCAGAGAAGTATTGTACCCTGCACACACTTTATTGGCCAGTGAACTGCAGGATTAAAAAAAAAATACAACTCCTGCCAAGCTCCTGCAAACACAAGAGATCTCCTGAGGAAATACAAATCATTGCACTTAATGGCCTGACTGTACAAACATTCGCTGAATGGTGTTTATTTCTGGATCCAAGGCCATAAAATTTGTCAGTTGCCCTCCATGCAGGAATAGCCTTCGAGGACGTTTCATTTCTCCATCTAATGCCCTCAATTTCCATGCCTTCACATGAAAATGAGCCCAGCATTTTGTAAATGGTGGAAAGCAGCCTGCACCTGACATTCCACCAAGATTTGATTCCCTGCATTTACATTTTTTAAGAAATGGCAAAGCCCTGCAGTATGTTCATTTTATGATAATCAGACACAAAAGAGAGAAGGACAAAGTGGCAGAGGGAAAGAAAAGTGGAGGAGGGAAAATATGTGGTCTTCCATTCGCAAATTTATAAAGAATTTATCAAGTTGGTGATGCAAATGGTATCATTCAACTGAGCATAAAACCAGACCGATTATCTGATTTGGCTTTCAATGAATATTTTTCTTTTTGAGATTTCCAAGGCAGTTTTATGGTTCAGTATGTTTTCTAAATTCTAGCAATCGAGCAGCCTAGAGTGTGTTGTCCTCTCAAAAATATTGTGATTAGAGTTAGATTCACATGGGTCAATTGGTGCTTGGTTCCTACAGAATATTATAAAGCTGTCACAATGTCATATTTTAAAAAGAAAATAAAAATACAGGCTCTAGCAAATTTCTTAGATGTTGAAACGTTCATGATTAAGCACTTTCTTTTGCTCTTAACTCAAGCTAGATTTAGAATAATCAATGACCACACAAATGATCAATTATCTAACAGGACTACTGAAAAGCCTAAACGTCTGTCCCTATATGGACAATTGATACCATTTTAAAACTAAAAGTACACAGGGTGCTGGGGCTCATGCCTATAATCCTAGCTACTCAGGAGAGTATGATCTGAGGATCTCTATTCAAAGCCAGCCTGGGGCAAAATGTCCATGGGACTCTTTTTTTGTCAATTTATTTAATTTTTATTATCTTTAAGTGGTTGTACAAAGAAGTTCCTATTCTACAAAACTATGTGAATACACAGTGTCTGATAACATTGTCACCCATCTCCAATAAACTGTGCAGAAAAGCTGAAAGTCATGGCTCAAGAGGTAGAGCACTTACCCTGAGCAAATAGAAGCTCAGGGACAGTACCAGGTTCTGAGTTTAAACCCTAGGTCCAGCACCAAAAATTTTAAAAAAGGAAAAATAAGAAAGACAAGAAAAGAACAGAACAGAAAAGAAAAAAAGTAATACATCATACAGTTTATGTTTGCTTCTAAGTCTATTGCTGCTACTGCTACTGCTAACTTTGGTTCCTTATCTATAGGACAGTTACAATAATGGCTTTGCAGAGATATTAAAATTAGATGAGTTATACACAACAGTGCATTCAATGGAAACCTAATGAGTATTACTTCTACCTCTTGTCTTTATGTATAAATAATTCCTTTGCTTGTGTATAGCTCTTATGAATACTTTTATATGGAAAGAAAAACAGATATAGTTGGTCTGGGATAGGGTGAATTGACTGTGAAATCTTGAGCAGAATGGTATTTAGCTATGGCTTGTAAATGGATAATAAAGATCATAAGACAGTCCTAGAATGATCTTTATTATAAATTCAATTTTGTTTACTTAAAAATTTGTTCCATGAAATGTATTAATAAATTAATCACAATACTTTATCTTCATTTACATGTTCTTTAATCTGTTGACCAATTTTTCACCATTGTATCTGGAACAAACTCTGGTTGTGTAAAATAGTGAGAGCACAACAATATGGTCTTTGAGAAAAATACTGATAAGGTTAATTGATCACAGAATTATTATTTTAGAACCCAGGACATCTTTATCAGGGCAATGTACCTAGAGACCAAGTTCTTCTGTTTTATTACTTTCCTTATAGATATTTGAAAACATTCTAGTAGTCAGTTTACAAACCTGCTCTTTATTTCTGTATATGTTTATATCTATACAAGTTAAATGCCACCTGGGTAACATAACACCATAGATACAATGAACCCTGAGTTCCTATTACCTACATCAAGAATCCTGGGGTTTACTTTATTGATCTGTGAATGGCTAAAAATCCTAAATTTTTGCAAAGGAAAATCTATTCCTAAAGCAATGTTCTATCTATATGAGGCCAAGAGTTCATATGTTTCAATAGATTTTCCCAGGACTTCTAGAACTTTAATAGAGTTATGAATAATTCTATACCTATCACACAGAAAGAAGAGTTCAATTGAATTTAATACTCAATATAACCAAAGCAAAGCAGATTTCTTGAAAGTTTTGTGCTATTTTATTGTTTAATCTTTCAACAGAGAGGTAACATGGGTGTTAATAGTTTCATTTGCATAGTTTATAAGTGGTCTCTCTGAAGTAAAGTTTCTTTCTGCCATGTTTGACACATCTGAGCTCCTTACTGAGATTGCTAATTACAGGCATACTGAGAATCTCTATGTCCCACACAATGACAAGGTTTCAATATCAGTGATCAAAGATCCCAAACTCAACTCTTCAGGACTCCATGTTATGTTACACACAGATAGAGGAGGCAGAGTATAAGAACAAAATGACATTTCAAGGCCAAAAGGGAATTATTAGGTGAATAAGTTTATCAGTTGTTGCTTCAAGGAAATACAAAGGCTATTTTTTCTATCCAACAACAAATGCTGGAGAGATGTGTGGAGGGAGAAATACACATATTCTTGGGTCAGAATGTAAATTACTGCAGTCACTATGGAAATAGTATAAAGGTTCCTTTAAAACTAAAAATACAACTACCAGATTGTCTAGTTATACTACTCCTGAATGTTACTTGAAAGAAATATGGACTGAATACATGTTTTTGTTTGTTTTTATTTTGTTTTTTTGTCAGTTGTAGGGCTTGAACTCTGGGCCTGGGCACTGTCCCTGCGCTCTTCAGCTCAAGGCGAGCACTCTACCACTTGAGCCACAGTGCCACTTCCAGTGGTTAGTTGGAGATAAGAGTCTCACTCTTTACTGCCCGGGCTGGCTTTGAACGATGATCCTCAGATCTCAGCCTCCTGAGTAGCTAGTATTACAGGTGTGAGCCACCAGCATCTGGCTGCATACATGTTTATTTTACCACTTTCTACAATAGCTATGCTATGAAGACCACCTAGATGTCTATGTCTATGAAAGGATAACAAAAATATAGTGTAGAGCTGGATGCTGGTGGGCACACCTGTAATCCTAGCTACTCAGGCTGAGACTTGAGGATCACAGTTCAAAGTCACCCAGACAGGAAAATCCCATGAGATCTTATCTCCAATTATCTAGCAAAAAGCTTGAAGTAGATGTGTAGCTCAAGTGGTAGAATACTACTAGCCTTAAACAAATAAGCTCAGAAAGAGCACCCAGACCCTAAATTCAAGCTGCAGTATACACACACACATACACCCCCTGACACACATACTTTGTGTAATATAAATGTATTCCAAAAATGGAGTATCATTTGACCATAAAGAAAAATGAAATAATCTTGTTTGAAGAAGAAAATAGCAATTGAAATCTGATACTAAAGGAAATAAACCAGGCTCAGAAAGTTACATATCACATTTTTTATGTATTTTAAATTAATAGACAGGGAACATTTGTGAGGAGTAAATCAATCAGAAAGAAGGGGAACCAAAACAGACTAATGGAGGGTGAATATAATCCATGGACATAATATACTGTATTAAAATGTTGTGGTGAAGCCCTATTTTTAAAATTAATAAATTAATGTAAAAAAGCAAAATTAAAAAGTTGGCTGGATTGGTAAAAATCAGTTAACTGTCTTGGTAGGTTCGATGAAAACTCAATGTTTTGTTAATGAAAAAGGTGTTTGAATATTGACTTGAGTGTATGGCACAGGCAGGATAAAACATCATCTTAATGCAATGATTTAAAAGGGATTTTTCTACTCGGAGACTGGGAGTGACTACAGGATCTCTGAAGTAATTCCTCAGTCATTGGATTCTGTGATTTAATCTAGCTAATCTTCAAGAGCCTCATTATGTTGTTAATTCAACATTATCAGTGGGCAATAACATTTTATTAGAAAACAAATCAGCAAAATAATAAATAGAGAGTAATTGCAAACCAAACCTTTGCTGGTTAGGTGACAAGAAGCCTTTACTCTGATTCTCCTCATCTTTCCCTCCCCCAACCCCCCATAACCCCACCCTTATGGCTTGTCATTTATGTAATATTTTTGATTCATTTATTTGTACATTGTTCAGAGGCATTAATGTATTAAAAATCATTTTCCAAGCAAATTGCAAAGGTAGCTGTTTTGTAATACTGCATTCCTCCAGTTTAATAGCCATGTGTTAGAATTTTTTTGTTAAGATGTCAGCCCATTTTGTAATATGTACTATTATCACTTATTATACTACACCATGTAATTTAAGTATTATAGAAGTAATTATTATAAATTAAATTTGTATTAGCTGGGTAGATTGCTGTGCACAATAGTTAGAAGAAACTAAGAGTCTTAACTTTTTACTGTATTTTAAATAATAATTAATATTTATTATCCAGTTGAAATTACAAACACTGTTCAGAATTCAGTATAATCTATTCCTTCATTCAGCATAGTTTTGTGCAAAAATCTTTTCTAAAAGAAAGAAAGAAAGCTTTCTGTTCAATTCCTTTCAGAAATGAATAGAAAATAAATATTTCAGGCCCAGCTGAGAACATACAACAGGAGAATGATTTCTGCTAACTTCTGTTTGACAAAAAGTCAACATGTAGACTAAATTGACATGAATGTGAATTTGAAAAAGGTATTTGAGCCATATTTTACTATTGTATATTAGCTAGAAACACAGACTATGAAGGTAGCACATGCACTCCCAGTAATTGCTCTAATTTCATATGGTCAGACTGTTAGGAGAGTGTTAAATTCAAAAGCTGTAAAGAGCAGATTAAGAGATGGCTTAACACCAGCACAGCTTTATTCTGGAGAAAATTTGTGGAGGGGAGCTAGGACATTTTATCATGAGTTCCTGGGAATGCTAGAGTTGTTTGTTGGCAGTTGGTACAAAAGTAACTAATGTGGAGACATAGATATCATGGAGAAAGGGAAGTAGTAGGGTGGTTCTCTTTGAAGCCTTTGTCTGGTGTTGATCAAGTGGGTGACAGTTGGTCAACAGGTGATGGTAATGAGAATATTTGTAAACCAGGGCACTGGTTAAGGACCCCTGCCTATTCAGACATAACAATAACCATATATTTGCTGCAGTGGATTTTAAAAAAAAATCAGTTTCTACACTTTGTGGAAAATACCACAACTTCCTTCTCCTACATGATAACCTTGAAAAAAATGAAGAAAGTTAAAACTAAGTGAATTAATCAACAGAAAAATTTGAAAGAAAGACACTAGAGAGTTGACTCCATTTTTCTTTTGTCAGGAACGTAGAGAAGGAGCCTGGTGTCCCTTTGAGTATGATATGGATATTTTACTTCATGAACCCTGTAGGAAGAATAAGGCATAGTAAAATATATAGGTATATAGCCAGTGAAAAATAAAAGCCAAAATAATATCCAAATGATGTAAGTGGTTGTAATGTGGGAGGTCCCACTTCACAGCAGCTTTTTAGATAAAAATGTTAGGATGAATGATCAGACAACACTTAGGCTGTATGAAGGTATTTTAACCAGAGAAGGATCAAATGGCCTATGCAATGTATTAGGTAAATATTTTCTGACATCAAAGCCATCCTCAATACTCAGAGACAATGCTCATTCCCACTCTCTTCAAGATGCACAATCAAGAATCACTGAACACTGGAGACTTGAAGTCCAAGAACAAGCAGGCAGCTTTAGTTCCTTCTGACATGGAGGGGAAAAAGTCCATCCTGAGCTCCTCATTTCCAGGGGTCTGAGGGCCACTATTAGCAGTTCTTGTCCTTGTAGAAGCATCAGCAGAACTCAGGCTTCTCACCACATTTGGCTCTCCCTATGTGATCTGTCTCCAAAATTCCCCATTCAGGGGAAATACAAATACATATATATATTTACATGTATAAATATATGTATATTTCAAGTAAACATTTACATATATTGACATTTATACAAAAATATATGTAATATATTTGTATACAGATATATTCAGCCTCATTTAATTAGTTAAAAGTAAAGTCATAAATAAAGATGCTAATGTGATTGCTTTTAATTTTTAACAGAGTTTCAAAGACAACCCTCAGAGAACGTCTTTACAGATTACTTGACAACAGATTGATGTTGATATTATATGAATAATCCTTATAAATGAATAAGAAGAAAACAAGCAGTTCAGCAAATAAAGAGGTACAATGTCGCACAGACAATTTAGGTAAAAGAAAAACTAAATAGTCAAAAAGTACAATAAAAATTTCTCAGCCTCTCCAATGCAAAAGAAAATTAAAATAAATGCAACAATGATATGTTTTTTTCTCATAAACAGATAGACAAAAATGATAGAATGGTAGGTACTTTCATATTGTACAGGTGTGTGCATAAAGTGCCATATCCACTCTTCTTTACAACATACCATAAAGTGATATGCATTCCTCAGTATCAAGCAACTCCTTTGTTATTTAGGAAGAGCCTCACAAGTACATGTCTAAAATATTTCATGTTGAAGAAAGATATCCATACTGAAAAACTAAATCTAAAACTTAAATAAAAAGGAAAATCAATCAACATGTAAAAAGTAGCCACCGTGTTACAGAGTAACAATTTGAATAAAACTAGACAAAGATAAATGAGGGTAAGCAATAAAATATATTGGGACTCATCTGTACACAAAACAACCCAGTGTTATTAAAAATATAGACAGCAAACAAAATACAGCAACATAATCAAAGAGCATTTCACCAAGGGGAAAGAGGTGGGAAATGTGGATTAAGGCATACTCCAACTCCCACTTCTCTAGAAATTCTTCAATCCCAGACAAACTGGGATGGTTGCATACTTTATTAGGTGATCTAGGATAGCATAATATATTTTTGCAGAAATCAAACTGCTATTCCTTGAATAACTTTACTATTGCAAAATATCTAAATTTTAGCATATTTCAGCAATTTGAATGATAAATTATTAAAGTATTTAAGGTAAAACTTTATAAAGCTCTGGGGCTTTTCTAAAGCAAAAGCAGGTTTTGATTAATGTGTGTTTAATATCTCTTTGCTAGAATTACATTGAAGAAAGAAAACATGTAGGAATTTATTCTTTTCATTTAACAAAATCAATGATGTACAGAAATCTCATTCTTTATTCTTTCTTACATATTCTATAGTATCCAATAAAACCAGCTCTGCTAAATGATTAATTCCTAAATTTAAAATGGAATGTCTGCTGCAAGACTAAATCATGGCCAGTAGACTGCATGGCATAAATCCTTCACAGGAGGCTATAACCTTTATGATTTGTGAAATTTATCCCATCAAGGAGCCCTCAGGCAAATGTACAAGGGACGCATATGACATTTACATAGCCGTTGTGTCAGATTAGACTTTGTGATCCTCCCAAATCATTAGGCAAAGCCTGAGTGGAACAGATGTATGACAGATTGCCCAAAGCCTGATACAGAACAAACAAATAGAGAAACAATGGTGCTTTAGTCACACTTGGGTCCCACCTCCAGTGGATTCTCTGTCATGAGGCATTCTTCAAGTTCAAACTCTTCAAACCAGAGGTTCAGGGTATCCATGCAATGACAGTTCTTTTCAGTAACTTATCAACCATTACCCTTTAACAACACAGTACTCAGGGACAAATAGCAGGAAGCAAATATTCTGCAGCTGGTTCATCACTGAGTAACAAAGATCCCAATGAGATTTATGATTATTGGTTGATTTTATTTAAGAAGGTTCTCATTATTATTCTAGTTCCTTACAGTAAAAAGAAATGATGCTACTTCTGGCCTACAGAAGCTGGACTTTATTCACTTACTATAAAAACCACAGATTTTTTTATATCATTGAAAACTTATGTATAATAATGTAGAAGGAGGAAAACAGAAAACATTTTGGCTTTGTGAGACACAAAATCATGGGTCCGGGTTTAAAGAATGGATGCGAGAAATTTGACTTTATGATGGTTTTGCAAGATCAGGTATCTGTGGGCAGGCACACCTGTAAGAACATGTAACAAGCAATGTATTGCCAAATGTGCAGATTCCTCCCCATTCCTTATTAGTTGAGTACTATTTGTTGTACAGCCTTCGGCACATTCCCTAAGTTTCACTAGTTTCTGTTGGGTGATTTTCAATATACGCACCTTTTGGGATTGGTTGAGTTTTAGGGAGGGTTGTTTGTACCCTCCTTTCCCTCCTTTGTTCTCTTTTGGTGTGAAGGCTTTTCTGGATAACTGCTTTCTGGAAAGTCTACCATTTTTGCTCAATTTCTTATATTATTGAGGCTCCGCTTCCCCCATATCACCCCTGGTGTCCTCTTTCTGACGTCCTATTTGGACCCTGTTTGTCTAAGTTACTTCTAAGTGCATGAACTTTATGATTGTGACATCAGTAAGCTGCTCAGTCATTGTGTAAGCAACTTTCTACCCAGGGTCACATGTCTTGAGAATGGATCACTACTCGCTTTATTTTTCACTGTTGTGATCAGATAGAAGTCGGTCAATGTTGCAGAATTTATCTGCTTTGTTTTGTGAAATTTGGCTTTCTGTCTGTGTTTAAAATTATGAATTACAATGGAAAAGAAATGAAGTAGCAAAAAATTCAACGTTCAGTGGCTAGAACCATGGGGAAAGTTTGACCTGTGGGTCTAAAAGGCTGAACTGAACAATTATTCAGTCTCAGAATGTCACTCCTTGGACTTTCTATGACTTATTTTATTCACAAGATTTCCATAATGAATGATTGTGTTATTTGTCATACAGAACCACAGCTTGTTTGAGCATGAACAATAGTGACACAAATCATTGTACAAGGATTTCAGACCAAACTTTGGACTCAATCAGGCTAATTAGGGTTTGTAGTCATTCTAAACTGTGGTTTCAATATATGAGTGCCTTTCAAATTTAGAAGTTGAAGCCTAAACACTCCAGCATTAGAACTGGAAAGGGTGCCTCTGCTAGGTAATTTCATTGTAATGGAGAAAATTGATGGCCTTCTAAAAGGAGCTTTAAGGTAGAGTGCTTTCCTACCATCTACAACACCCCAGCTTCTATCCCTAGTACTGAAAAAAAAAGGAAAGGAGGTGGAAAAGTCCTTCAGAGAACTGACTATTCTCCCCTCTCCTTTCCATCCCTTCTGAGGAAGACACAATCGCAGTTGTCACCACATTTGTCCTTCATGTCCTTTTCTTCATGTGAGGACATAGCAAGAAAGCCCTAGCAGACCCATAATAGATATATTGTGTTCTTGACAAATTTTCTATCTTTACTGATAGAGTAGCAAAAACAGATTCAACCACTTTGCTTCTATAAAATGAAATTTAGCAATAAATGATCTAGTTTGAAATGCTGTGATTTTAAGTCTGTTTAGTTTTAATAAGCATAGTTGTAAGGGCTGGGGCTTAAACATCAAAAATGGAGAAACAAATCAGTGAGTAAGTTCCTAGACAAAGAACAAAATATATCTTTAATTAAAAATACACACTAAAAGAGAAAAAATAAAGACTACAGTATGAACAAAAAAGAAAATGTGATATATACATGTATACATACAGATATGTGTGTGTATATATATCTTTGTTCCCCAAGTAAAGAGCTAGATACTAGAATGGGCTTTCAGAAAGTGCATTTCAAGCCTCAGAATGAACCATGTTCCTATAGAACAATCTCATCCCACATTGAGATTTACTGCCACAGGTTGAGTGTGGTCTAGGTGCTTGCCTGGAGTCTCAGCATTTGGGAGGCTGAGGCAGGGGGGATTTAGATTTGAGGAACATGAGGATCATGGATTTGAACACAGCATGTGCTGTAGAATAAAACCCTGTATCGAGAACAAAAACAAATGTAAAATCTTAAGGGTGGAATATATAACTCAGAAGAAACTGCAATAAGTGAATAACTCACACCAATTTGTATTTATTTGAACTGTGTCTTATAACTTGTAAGGCACATTTATGCACACTTCTTTCTAATAGTTTCACCAGCTATTCTTAGTACTTAAAATTCTCTTTACTTAAGGTACATAATAAATACATGGAAACTCCAGTTTTTATTGTTCTTGTTTTATTATCTCAAATTTTAGCACCAAATATGGGATTTCTGGAGCCCTTGAGGGAGACAAGAACATATTACTTGAGAAAAGAACACTCCTTTGTGAATTTAGGGTAATCGAAAACACGACTTTACAAAGTTACTAAAGAAACTTAGAACATTATATTTTAAGATCACACATTTCCCCCCTCAGCCAAATAGCTTAATTCTCCATAGGAAGAGCTGGAATTTTATTAACATTGAATCAAACATGCCTAAGGCTTAATTCAGCAAGGGAAAGCTCAGCCCTTCCAAAACAGTAATTACTGCAGCAAAAAGAAGGCAAAATACTCATGTGTAAGAACCCAGCTCCCTCGCTCTCTTCAGTGTTCTAGTGCAACCAAGCCTTCATGGCCTTCCTAATTGGTGTAATTATCTCAGCACAATCTCTAATGAGGGTTTGATTTGCTGAGAAGACTCACTGAACACCAATGACTGTAAAATAGATCTCCTATAGGAAGTGGAAACACAGGCAAAGAGGTGTAAGTAATAGGAAATGAAACCCAAAGGTAACTTAGCTCCTATATTTCAAAGACACGCACTGCTGTATTATTTTCTTTTTAAAATAATATAGTGAAACCATAATTAAGAACAATGTTTGGATTTTAAAATGAATTCCTTGAAATGAATCTTATACCTCAATCTTTGCAAGGGTATGCTTCCAAAATATGACATACAATTCTGTGTAATAGAAAGAGATGTACAAGACACTACATTGAAAACCTACTTTACAACTTGTGGGGGGGGAGGGAGGAGTTGGGGAGGTGGGGAGGGAAGGGATGGTAGGGGAAAAACAAAGGAGGAGGTAACAATGCTTGATAGGAAATGTACTCATTACCTTACTCATGTAATTGTAACTGCTCTGTACAGTATTTTTACAATAAAAAACATATTAAAATGCAGAAAAATTTAAAAAAGAAAGTAGCATACAAGGAAAGTAATATCTTTTTACTTTATATCTTTTTTTTCCATCCAACACTGGGACATAAATTATCCGATGCTTGCTTTTGCTCCCTGGCTGGTACTTTCCCATCTGAGCCAGGCCTCTAATCTCTAATCATAGATCTTATATTCCTCAGAATCATCTTTCTGAATTTTGTTTTTATTGTATGAAAACCTAGATATAGATATGCTAAACACCTGACCTGGGGATAAATCTTGAAGTTTTTTTTTGGGAAACAAAGCCCAAAGGATTACCTTGTCATCATCTTCAATTGTCCTTGCTCTTAATCAGCAAGTTGATTAACTGCAGATTATTCTTTCTTTAAAATTATATTTTTAATTCTCTTTAACTAATTGTACAGAGGAGTTTACCATTTACCACATCAGTTTATGAATTTAAAACATTTTTTTTGTCAGTTGTGGGGCTTGAACTCTGGGCCTGAGCAATGGCCCTCAGCTCTTCAGCTCAAGGTGAGTGCTCTACCACTTGACCTACAGCACCACTTCTGCTTTTCTAGTGGTTTATTGGAGATAAGAGTTTCATGGACTTTCCTGCCCTGGCTGGCTTTGAACTGAGATCCTCAGATCTCAGCCTCCTGAGTAGCTAGGATTACAGGCTCAGTTTATGAATATAATGCACCTTGATCTATGTCACTCTTTTCATCATTCTCCCCCATTCCTCCCAACCCAATCCTTCTCCCTCAATTTAATTTCTTAAGATATGCATTGAATATTATGACTATATTTCTCCCCCTGCTCTCTTCATTTGTATATCCTCCCCCTCCACCTTTCAAGTACTAGTTTTCTTGTAGTCATTTTGTTGTACTGTGAGTTAGATTTTCTAAGGAATTATGATATTTGTATTTTCCCCTGCAAACACAAAATTTGTGTGTACTCTCCTATAACTCCTTACATGTTTACTCACCCATGTACAAATTAGATCTACCTTCCACCTATGACAGAACATGCACCCATTGTCTTTTGGGGCCTGTGTTACTTCACTTAATTTTTTCCAGATCTATCCATTCCTTTGCAAATGACATAATATCATTCTTCCTAGTGAACTGGTAATATTCCATTATGTCTATACCCCATACTTTTTGTTGATCCATTCATCAGTTGAGGGGCATCAGGACTGATTCCATATCTTGGCTGTAGTGAAAAGTGTAGCAATAGCAATGAACAGAGAACTGCAAATGGTTTTTACTGTTTTTACTGCTTTGTAATCATTTGGATAAATGCCTAAGACTGGTATTGCTAGCTCATAGGGAAGTTCTACGTTTAGCTTTTTGAGGCTTCTACAAACTGGTTTTCAGAGAGGTTGAACAAGTTTACATTCCCACCAACAGTGGATTAGGGTTCTTTCCCCTGCACATCCCTGCCACCATTTATTGGTAATCTCATTGAGTTTTACTGTTAACAAAAATCATATTCCTGAGACGATTTCAGTGGAAGAGAAAGCAACCAGAGATCTGCTTTTTTGGTTAGGTTACTCATTGTCTCCATATTTATATTTTTTAAATATAGTATTTCAGATTATGAATCAACCACATCTTAACTTTTTCCTCAACTTGACTAATTTGAGAAATGCTTTTCCCCACCTCATGGCTTTGATTTCACTTTTCTAAAGCATTGGCGTTAGAAAAGCCATAAGATCTTTTTTATTGTGTCTTTGTGATATAAATCTATTTAATCAGCAAGTTTTAGGTTATAAAATTGTCAAGGAATATCCTCCCCAAAGATGACCTTTGAGGAGGATAGTATCCATCAGGAAAGATGGCACCCTGCTGCCCAGGCTTTATGGGAAGGTAGATATCTAATTTTATTGTGCATCTTATCTCTAAATGAATGTGTATATATAAATGAAACCCAGGCAATGATTCTCTTTATCTTTTGAACTGTTTTTAATTCTATATGTCTTTTATTGTGTCTATGGCAGAAATAGATTCAGGCTTTCCTGAAAAAAGGATTTATCACTCAGATTAAGTAGAATAATAAAATTTGGGGTTCTCTGAACAAAGATTCTTAAGAGAATTGGAGCTCTTTAGAATTGACATGTAAGGCTGTAATACACCCCAGGCCCACATCCCATAATTTTCTATTTCAAACTATGTTTCAATAACAGTAAGTACATTTCTATCCTCTTCTTGTATAATAAATGAATAGCAAAGTGCTTAATCTAATGACTATATTCTTTTTTCACCTTATAATGTACTTTTATTTAGCCTAAAAAGTCCAAAACTAGATTTTTAAGAGAAATTTCAAAAATACTTGCTATATAGGTTTTATGTTTATTTTTCTTCTGACATTTTACAGGTAAATATTGCTTTCACCACTGTTAATCTCTTTGGTAGTCCATGTAGTTCTGTCTTGTTTGTAACCCTGAACAGCTAGACTGATGTGAGTACCAGGGAATTAAATATGGGCCTTATTAATTTTCTATAACTTTCAAAAGATTAGAATACTTGAATCAAAAGATATCAAACACTTATGTAGTATTTTGACACATACATCTTAGTTCTCCAAAATATAATTTGTAAACTGCTGGCAAAAACTAATTTTTATATCTACTTCTGTTTTATTGGCATATACTATTTATCTAATTGATTAGTTGATTGATTGATTGATTGATACCTGTACTTGGCCAGGGGTTGGGGGCATGGGGGTTGAACTCAGGGCCAGTCATTGTACTTTAACTTGTTCAACAGTGACACTTGAACTACATATCTACTTCTAGCTTTATTGCTGGAAGGCTGACATTTGAGCCACAGATCTACTTCTAGCTTTTGATGTTTAGTTGAAGGTAACAGTCTCAAGATCTTACATGTCTGGGCTGGCTTCAAACTGAGATCTACAGATCTCAGCCTTCTGAGTATCTAGAATTACAGCTATGACCCACTGATAGCCAACCATTTATTATTTTTCAAAGTTTATTTAAATCATGTTTGTGTAGAGATGATTGCACAAATATTAAATGCTTACTTGCCCTAATTTCTCTTATTTGCACCAATTTCTTCTTTTCTTTATTAAAAAATTTTTATTGTAAAGATTCTGTACAGAGGGGTTACAGTTACATTATTAAGGTAATGAGTCCATGTCCTATTGAGCATTGTTACCCTCTCCTTTGTTTTTCCCCTACCATCCCACCCCTCCCCACCTCCACAACTCCTCCCTCCCCCCCACCCCCTGCCATAGTTGTAAAGTTTTCAATACAGTGTCTTGTATGTCTCAATGCCCCAATTTTTCTTGAACTGTGAATAAATTTTAGTTTGCGATCTCTACTTTAAACTTGTAGTTTTGTGTAGCAAATCAGACATATATGACATATTGACACTGTATTGAATTAATTCCTCTATTAAGGAGATTTTTTAACCAATTTTAACATTAGCATAAGAGCATCAAACTATATGGAATAACATGAAAAGCAGTTCTATAACATCAGCATTATATTTAGTGAACATTGATTACATTGCTAGATAGTGTGGAATCCACTTTAGGAAAATCTATATGATACAGGTACTTCACTGCTTACTGGAACAATTTTCTTTTTTTGAACAAGTGCAGGCCTAGATGGTGTGACATTTCTTACTGATTTTATTTTCTGTTGTTACTTGTAAGTTGTCTTAGATCTAAGTTTTTTCTTCCTTGTATAAGGGCATCCTGCTTGCTCTTCTACATTTATTTACTCTCAGTTACATTTTCATTACTTATTATCATATATTTTACTGTGCACTATTTATGCAGCTATACAGCCTTCATAAATTCTATTTACCTACAGTAAAATAGCTACATAAATCCATAAATAAAAACTATATTGAATGTATTATGGATTCAGGCTTTATATGGTTTTGAGTTAATATGCTATTGTTACATATTCTAACTGGAAATAGTAGTGTTCACTTTTCCATGAGCATCTTCCCAGACTGTTAACAGAGTGCCTATCACACTTGAGTTTTAGAAGCTGTATGTTCATATTGCAGTAACAAGGGACTTGAGCCAAATAAATGACTTGAGTTGTTAATTCTAGCATGAATTTATTTCCTAAATTTTTTTTATGATACCAAGAACCTATCTGAATATGACAGCTTAGAAAGAAATTTTTGATTGTTGATCTCTGGGTATTCTACCTTAAAAATTAAATAGTTCTGTGAATTTAAAGGTTGTCAGAGACAACCTCTCTCTCTCTCTCTCTCTCTCTCTCTCTCTCTCTCTCTCTCTCTCTCTCTCTCTCTCTCTCTCTCTCTCTCTCTCTCTCGTGTCATATGAGTTTAGTAGACATAGACTATTTTGGCTAAATTGACCAAATAATCTAATGAAACAGTTTATTCGGGAAAATCACTAACTCCAAGTGATCTTTTTTCTTCATACAGGCTGCCATATGTAGGACCTCATGCCTGATATAACTGCTCAGGAGTTTAAGATATGAGGATCACAGTTTGAATCCAGCCCAGGCAGATTTTTTAAAAAATTTTACTGAAAAAGTGATATACAGAGGGGGTTACAGTTATATAAGTAAGGTAATGAGGACATTTCTTGTCAAACATTGTTGCCTCCTCCCTCATTTTTCTTCCACTTTCCTTCCTCCACAAATTCCTCATCACAACACAGTGTCTTGTTTGTATCCCAGGAAGAAAATTTTATGAGATCTTTATCTTCAATTAGCCAGAAAAAAATCTAGAAGTGAAGGCAAACCCCAGTACTATCACCAGAAAACATATATTTTATGTAAAGTGAGGAGAATACCAAGGGCAACAATTCATAATTGTCAAAGGGAAAAACATAGGAAGCAAGCTAAAACCGTGGTACCTTTAGAAATGAGAAAATCAATATTTTTATTATAGAAACAAAGGACAGAAACTTTCATAAAAGGAGACGATTTTAGGGTCTAATGCTGGAAAAAATCTTTAGAAATGATTTAAAATACATGATATATAGCATTTGGAGGAATGCTGGCATTATTTGTAGTCCAATTTCAGCTGAATAATAGATACAGAAGCCAATTTCAGAATAAATGCATTTCCTATACTAGATCATTAATGTGATCTTGTATATGTAACTCTTGATTGAGGGGCTAAAGAGAGAAAACAAGGACCAAAATCTCATAAGGTCCATGTTTGATGAAGACTAATATACATTATCTTGACCAAGTATAAGAGAGAGGTAAGAAAGTGTGTGTGTCTTGAGAGAGAGAGACAGAGAGAGAGAGAGAGAGAGAGAGAGAGAGAGAGAGAGAGAGAGAGAGAGAGAGAGAGAGAGAGAGAGAGAGAGAGAGAGAGAGAGAGAGAGAGAGAAACAGAGCAAGAGAGAAACAGAGCAAGAGAGAGAAACAGAGCAAGAGAGAGAGGTGGAAGGAAAATTTAGAGAACATCAATTAGGAATAAAAGGCACAGATTGGAGAGTTCACTGGAGGCAAGAAGAATAACACAGTGCCAAACAAGAGGTAGGAATGGAATGGTTTAGCGAAGCCAGATAAGTTGAAATATATGTTTGGGAAGAGAATGCACAATTCAATTGTACTCAACAAAACTAAGAAAATGGAAAAGACCACAATGGGTTCAAAGTGATGGGAGAGAATGATGCAAGTGACAACATCGATCAAGATGAATTATATTCATAAACTAGTTGTAGAATAATTCCTACTTGAACATATAAAAATACAATTATTTATTTATTTGACTCTTTGCTTGTTAGGGGCTTGAACTCCAGGACTAGGCTCTGTCCTGAGCTTTTGGGATTAAAGCTAATGTTATATCACTTTAGCTACTGCTCCACTTCTGACTTCTTGTGGTTAGTTGGAGACAAGCGTCCTGGTGACTTTGCTGCCTGGGTTGGTTTTGAACTGCCATCCTCAGATCTCAGCCTCCTTGTGATCTGCCAGTACCCAATTTAAAAATATTTTAAAATAAGAAGTATATATTACTAGTGAATAAAGCTGTAAGACAATTAATGAGAAAATATTTTTTCTTTTTTAAAAAATGTTATTGTTAAAGTGATGCACAGAGGGGTTACAGTTACATAAATAGTGATCACATTTCTTGTCTAACTTGTTACCCCTTCCCTCCTTTTTCTTCCTCTTTCCCTACTCCCCCTCCAAGTTGTACAGATCATTTCCAGAATGCTGTCTTGTATCACTGCTGAATAGATTCCCCCTTTGTCTTTTTAAAGTTTTTTTTATTGTAAAGTTACTGTATAGAGGGTTTACAGTTACATGAGTAAGGTAATGAATATATTTCCTATCAAGCATTGTTACCCCCTCCTTTGTTTTTCCCCTATTATCCTTTCCCTCCCCACTTCCCCAACTCCGCAACCCACTGAAGTTGTAAAGTTCGTTTTCAACATAGTGTCTTGTACATCTCATTGTTGTTACAATGGGTCAACCTGTATCATTGTTTCAGCATTTTGTTATTTCCCTTCCCCTCCCCAAATTAGAAAGATGTATATACAAGATGCGGGGCACAGGAATCAAATACAGTGACAAACAAATGAAACACAAAACAATCTCACAGTAGATTAAAAACAACAGCAACAAATTAAAAACCTTGTGTCCATATCCTAGGGTTCATTTTACTTAGCATCATCTTATTTTGTCAAATGCACATAGCTTTTGACCTTTTCTGCTTGTTCTCAACTTATACTAGTTATTCCAAGTAAGGAAACCGTGAGAACTATGTTTCTTTGAGTCTGGCTTACTTCAGTTAATATAATTTTTTTCAAGTCTTTCCATTTCCTAACAAATGAGGTAGTGGCATTCTTTCTGATAGAGACATAGAATTCCATTGTATATATCTACTGAGGGGCATCTGGGTTGGTTCCCTATCTTAGCTATGGTAAATAATGCTGTGATAAACATAGTTGTGCTGGTATCTTTAGCATGGCCTTGTTTGTAATCATTTGGGTAAGTGCCCAAAAGTGGGATTGCTGGGTTATAGGGAAGCTATATGTGTAGTCTTTTGAGGAACCTCCATACTATTTTCCATAGTGGCTGAACAAGTTTACACTCCCACCAACAATGCAGTAGGATTCCCTTTTGGCCTCATCCCCTCCCTCCAGCATCTGTTGTTATTATATTTCATGATTATATCCATTCAAATATTAGTAACTAAATTTTTTATTTTGTCTTTTAACAAATGCTAAGCCATGTTAAAACTTTCAATATTTTCTACATACAGTGATAAAATGCCACTTATCCATGCTTTTCAGGAGTTTACCCATATAAAATCCTTGTTCCTTTTAATTGGTTTTAGAGACATTTAGTAAAAAAATCATATGTAACTCTTTACCTTCACATTCATTATGGTAATTCAAGAAGGAATCCTTTTATATTTCAAAATTACAAGTAGATATCACATTTCACAGAAAATTAAAAGGCAATGTCATTTGACAAAATTATAGTGAGGTATGTTCTTTGATCATCCTTTTTCGGAATATTACATTTCAAGATATGTTGAAATTGTAACAGATCACTTTTGAAAACAAATTAATCATTTATAAAAGGAGGAACAGTGGTCTTACAACATGGAGAAACAAATAAACTACTGTGAAAGAGAAATCTTTGTATGTATACAAATACCCAATTAACTTAGGTTCTTTTTTTTTAAGTGCCTGCGATATAAAAACCCTAAAAAGCTATTAATTCTTCATTATATTTAGTAAAATTAAGAACAGGTGAGCAAATAGAATCAAATTTAGATCATATATATGCTTCCTGATCAACCCAGAAGAAACTGGCTTCCTACATTCTCATATGCTTACAAGAGAGATATTGACCATGAGCCTTAAGTCATTGAAATTGGTTTTAATCTCATCTTTCAAGGTAGAACATATCCATTTTTATAACTCCATACATTCCCCCAGATGGCTGACACAGCTTAGGAAGAATGGTATTTTCTTATATAAGAATGATGATTTTTGGACCAGAGTCAGGTGTGTGCAGCTTTGACAAGTTACCCAATCACCCAGCCTTTATGTCATTATCTAAAATTTACAGACAATCCTTACATTCTACATTATGCCATGATTGTTGAAGATTCACAATAATGGATGTGTACTGTCAAATACATTCATATGTGTTAGGTATAAAAAAGGTTTGGTGAATGGTTTGGCAAATTTGAAAAAAAATTCAAATCCATGGGCTTGGAGAACATTATGGAAGTTGTAAGAAGACTTGTAGAGGTATTAAGCCCTAGAGACTTACTATGTAATGTAATCCAGAGGCTATTAATTTATAGAACTATTAGAGTAACATCTGATTGTTAAAGTGGTAGCATTGTAGTTCTATAATTAGTAGATGATATAAATATGTCTATTAACTGATTTCTCTTCCTTGGTATTTTGTCAATATCTGAATCTTGAAATTTGTATTTATCTTGCAAATATAGATTCAAGCTTTTGGTCTGGGAGAGTGGCTCAGTGGTAGAGCGCTTGCCTTGCATGCATGATGCCCTGGGATAGATTCCTCAGCACCACATAAGCAGAAAAAGCAGGAAGTGGAGCTGTGGCTTCCGTGGTAGAGCGGTATCCTTGAGCTGAAGAGCTGAGGGATGGTGTCCAGGCCCAGAGTTCAGGCCCCAGGACTGATAAAAGAAAAAAAAAGAATATAATAGATGCTAGCTTTGATAACTGTAAAGAGCAAAATCATACACATAATCATTTCACACTTTAAACAATGAATCAAATTCAGGCAACGCTCACTTTTACCTCTTTGATAAATACACATTTATTTTCACAATTTAGTTAAATAAAACAAGTCTCCCAAGAAAATGTCACACATTCCAATTATCCCAGTATAAACACATAAAAGTGTTTTGCTGCTACCTTTTGGATCCACACATCATGCCTGAATAACTTCTGTGCTTCATGATCAGTGACAAGTCACATCACTTCTTTCAAAGTGGTTGTTCCTGGTCTGGTCTGTCAAGCATTTGATTGGTGAGCAGACGGCAAATTGTGAAATTGTGTAGTTGTGCCTCATTATTAAATACCAGTGATAAACCCAAATGATGCTTTCTACAAAAAAAATGGTAAAAGAAAAACAAAGAGTAGCCATCAAACAAAAAATGAAATCATTGAACTTGGAATATGGAGTGGATGTGTAAATGATGTTACTTTAAAAGAGGCAGCCATTAAGATGTCCACATCCTAATGTGGACATTCCTGGAGTAGCCAGAACTGAGATAAATGAGGACGTAAATGAGTAAATTGTCTGTGCTGACAAGAACAATGTCCAAAGTTAAAATGATGCCAGCCAAAGCTTACATTAAAGAAACTCTTGAAGTTATTCCATGATGATAAAATTGCAAAGAACAAAATGTTACAAACTGATCAAAACTTATAAAGGAGCATGGCAATTTGAAAAGGCATGCAAAAAGTTTCACGCTATAGTTTATGTGATAAAACACATTCAAACTGGTGTAAGGTTTTTTTCACACCACAATGATACATCATATTTCTCAATGTTCATGATGGAGTTAATGTATTTCTTCATAAATACATATCTTTTATTTCTTGTAATATTTAAGCTGCCAAGAATTTTGTCTCTGTATTCTTTCAATTGGCAGGAAATTTGACATTTGACAATTGTTATTTAATCCTCACAATTTTTAAAAATACATTTTTATTGTAAAAATACTGTACAAAGGGGTTACAGTTACATAAGCAAGGTAATGAGTACATTTCCTATCACACATTGTTACCTGCTCCTTTATTTTTTCCCTTCCATCCCTTCACTCTCCCTCCCCCGTCCCCCCATCCCACCTAAATTGTAAAGTTCATTTTTCAATATAGTGTCTTGTGCATCTTATTGTGACAATGGGTCAAACTGTGTCCCTATTTAAGCATTTTGCTTTTTCTCTTCCCCTCTCCAGGTTAGAGAAGTGTATATACAAGATGCAGGACACTGACATCCAATACAGTGAAAATAGGGATTATACCATGGGAGAGGAACATATAAAGAAACAAAAAAATCACATGGTACATTATAAGTACATTAGGAACAATAGCAAGAAAGAAAAAACCACTTGTGTCCTTATCTTGGGGTTCATTTAATGTGACTGCTTAAAATCTTTTCAGCTCACTAGCTCATTTTCAGTCTTGCACAACTGTTTGTATCTACTCAGTAAAAGACTTTCAAATATGATGACCAATCTCTTTTAGAGACTTTTGGATTCACTTAAGTATTTTAATACAAATAGAAATATGTGAAGTTTACTATTTATCCAAAAAGCATGATATCAATAACCAGAGACTTAGCACATGAGTACACAGAAAATTAATGATAATAAATTACAAGCCTTAAGTCAGAAAGCAAATAGAGCTAAGATTTGAACTCAGATATTTTGACTCTAAAAATATTTACCTTAGGGGGGTGAGGGGGTGTGAAGAGGGGAAGAGATGGTCTGGGGAAACAAAGGAGAAGGCAACAAAGTTTGAAAAGAAATGTACTCACTATCTTGCCCATGTAATTGTAACCCCTCTGTATGGTATTTTCACAATAAGAAAAAAAAATTACCTGATATATGAATGTACTGACTTAACTTCTTGTTGTTTGCATGACTGAATTTAAATTATTTCAGACTGAGACTTTTTGTTAATCAAGAGATTAAAAGATTTCAAAAATATTAATGTTATTGTACATTCTGCCAAATTGTTTATTTTGCTTAAACATTAGCATTGTCATGGGAAAAGGTCAAAAGTATATAAAACTGTTACTTCTGTTACAATGATTTAAAAGGATAAATGTAATTATATTGGTTAGTATATAAATTTAATAAATGTTAATAATTTTACTGCTTTATATCAATAAGTTCAGATATTGAAAGCAATTTATTATTATTTTCAGACTTATTGTATGAAAGTAAGAAATTTGACACTTATGAGTCAATGATATTTATGTGAATCTAAAAACAGAAAACATAATTTTCCAATATTAATGCCATATTTTTATTGGATGAAAAAGAAAGAATTTTGTGTACAGAGAATCAGTCTGATATACATAAAAAGATAATCTCTAGATGGACCTTAGAAATAGCAAGGATATAATGCATGATGGTTTTCTGTACAACTCCAGGTCTAAGCTTGGAGATTGTGATTCCCAGGAGGTCTGAAGGACAGATATATTTAGTAATGATGAAGTACATCAGTGGGATTATATCAGAGCTTGATAATAGGATTCATTTTTGTCAATCTCTGGAAAAGATGACAAAATCATTGACAAGAAGAAAGGTGTAGGTGAATGCATTGAATTGTAAATCAAGCAAACATAGCTCTTAGAAACCCTTCACAAATAATTTATAATACACTTATAATGTTGTTTATAAATAGGAAAACTTTTATGAAAAATACAAGTATTTACTAAAAAGTATAAGCAGTTTCCTTCAAAGGGAGCTAATATTTTTTTTTATTTCAGTCATTCTGGCTTTAGCTTTCTTCCCTTGCTTCCTTCCTCCCTCCCTCATTTCCTCCCTCTCTCTTTTCCTTTTTCATCTTTCTCTGTCTTTCTTCTTAAAGCAAAACACTCACACTTTAGGATTGGAATTCCCTCAAAGGTTCACACATTGAAGACTTGATCCTGATCTGCTTGCACTATTGTGAGGTGGCCAGTTGAGGCAGGGCCAGTTGGAGGAAGTCTATCCCTGCAAGCATGCCTTGTAATGATGTGTTGGGATCGTGACCGTTTCTTCCCATCATTCTCAGCAGAGGGCACACTAAGGTGAGCCACCTCCTCTTGTCTCATGCTCCTGCCATCATGATCTTCTGCTTCACTTCAGACTCCTGGAAACGGAACCAGCTCATCATGAACTGAACTTGTTCAAACCATAAGCAAAAATTAACTGACACAAACTTACTGTGGTTTAGATCCGAAATAATCTCCAAAGATCTCATGTCTTGATGGCTTGGTTTCCAAATGTATCAATGTTCAAAGGTCAGAGGATTGAGGTATCGCTAAGCTCATCGTTGGATGTGGGCTATTATGAGGTTATGTAAACACTGGGGGATTGAATCTAGTTAGCACAAGTACATCATGGGGCTCTGCCCTTGAAGAGTATATTTTTTTCTGTGTTTCCCTTCTTCCTCTCATTACCACCATGCAACCATGTGGGGAGAAGCTTTCTGCCATGATATTCAGCTTCACCATAGCCTCTGAAGCAACCAGATCAAGCAAAATAATAAGTTAAAATAGATCATTTCTTCTTTAAAATGTTTCTTTCAGATATTTTGTCACAGTAATAAAAAGATAACCCAATTTATAAACTTTTCATAATAAAAGCTATTTTATAATACAGGAAATATACTGATGCCCATCAGTATATGAAATTCAGAAGCTGATTTTTTTAATATGAAGACAAGATAGAGAAAAAATCTTAGACTTGGACAAAAATCTCAAGGAAAATTCTTGAGGTTTATGATTATCACGTAGAAGACGAAAGCAAGGGAAATATTTAAGTGTCTACTAAATGTTAAATGATTTCAAAATTTCATTTCAGACTTGGAGTGATTATTATTATATCTTTTCCGCAAATGAGTCAGAAAACGATGTTTGCAACATAGGTCCCATGTTTCCCTTATTTGTAATATCTAGTATATGTCTGAGTCAAGCAGAAAAGGTCAGATAAGTTGATGTTAAGGAAATGAACCCTAAGCTATGTATTCAAATGTTTTTTATCTTTCATGCGATTGTTTCTAACACATTTATAAGATTATTTCTTTGTTGCTTTGTATGTCCCTCCCCCACAGTATAACCGCTGCTTTCACTGTATTTGATGTCGGTATAATTTGTGGAGGGGAAGGGGAAAAACAAATCGTTTAAATAGGGATACAGGTGGACCCATTGCAACAATGAAATGTACAAGTCATTATGTCCATAGGAACTTCACAACTTTGGTGGGGGGGGGGATTGGGTGTGGGGGCAGAGGAGGATGGGAAGGGATGGGAAGGGGAAACAAAGGAGGAGGCTACAACGCTTGATAAGACATGTACTCATTATCTTGCCCATGCAATTGTAACCCCTCTGTACAGTATATTCGCAATAAAAAAATGAAAAAATGAAAATAAAACCTTCCACAAAGCTGATTGGCTTTAGAGGAAATCTGTAAAAAAAAGAAAAAAAAAGAAAATGATGTTTGCCTTGCCTAAGGTCTAATGTGTAAAAAGAAATTCTGACTGGATTTTAAAGCCACATTTCCCATGATTTCAAGTTGCTTACTACTAATATTTATAAGGTTTGATTATTGTTTATGTTATCCATAATCTAATTGTATAGTAGCTTGGAAAGATAAAAAAATTAAAGTATATACTTGGCCACATTGGACAGTATAAAATTAAAATTCTGTTAGTGACAGACTTCTTAAGTAGCAAGAGGTAAGTAAAAGTTAAATTGTAGAGTTTGGTCAAAAATCTGTAGTTTTTCTTCCAAATGGCTAAACCTGAATGAGATAGCACTGTGTCATTATTATTTTTAATATAGGCATTTTAAAACTAAAAGATTTCCAGATTAAAACAACCTGCTCCTCATTTTATACTTTATTTACTCAAATAAATTTATGACTCTACATATATGAGCTTTTCTTATTCTTATCTTAAAAGGCACATTTTGATTGGCACAATGGTGGTCTATTATACAGTTCCATCACCAGCTATCATTCTGTGTTAGAGGGAAAAAATGTAGTATGCATATTTATCAGAAGAATGGAAATGATAGATAAAACAAAATCTCAGTGAGGACAAAAACAACCATTGATTTAATAGAATTATTTCAAGGGCTTGGGCCTTTAAAAATACTTCCTTAAAGTTTATTTTATTTTATTTCTCAAATTAGCATGTAACTTAAGGAAATAATATATAAGCTATTACTACTGTGGTGGTACAAGGACACTAAAAATATTCACAGGAAGTAATGGATGTGTAACTCAAGTGCTTAGAGTCTAGTAAAGCCAAGTTAGAGTTCTAGTAGCAACACACACGCACACACACACACACACACACACACACACACACACACACACACACACATACACACAAGCATTCCTCACTTCTTTAAGGGCATTGACTTCTAAAATATTGATCTGACAAAGTTTATTTCTAAGGAATAAATAATGTAATTAGTAGATTTGGATTTCCATGTCTCTTTGTATGGCTTTTCATTATCAAATTCATTTTTCAATAAAGATGTGTGAAGTTGAAATAGTAAGAAAGATGTGCATTCATAAATGTAATGCTGTTCATATTTCTTCTCTAAAAAGTGTCAAAGAATAGAAAATCCTGGATTTTCTTTTTGAGTAAGAAAAAGCTAATGGGGCAAAAGAGTGCTAAATCCCAGCAGATCACATAGCATCCTAAGGATTCTAGCTGTCACTTGTATAATGTCCTAATTACTTTTGTTGTAGGAGAACAGCATGAAAGAGCTCAATCTTTATTGAAGGTTGTAGCTAGCTTACTTCAAGTGTAAAATTTATATTGTCCCTGGTAATAGAATCAAGCAACAGCAATATGAATCCTGGGTGTAATTTATGTTACCATTTAGAGGCTATGTGTATTCTGCTAAAGTCATATTAACAACATTCTAGTCGTTCTTACATGACAGCTCCTGTTATATAAATAATAACATCTTAGACATATTATTTTCCCCTCTGCTCTCCTCCCCAGCTGCATCATACAAAAATTTAACAAGTAGTGTTTAGAGAGTACGAATGTATTAACTTTAAGGATTAAATGGTAAGAAAATCAAAGTTTACAGAAATTGAGATATCTGCTAGGGCAATCAATTTGCTCTTAAGGCTCACTTTTGTTTGCAATACAGAAAAGGGATATAAACAAGAAACACTTAAAATTATATATGTTTCTATATATTCGTGATAATATATAGCATATATTTGTATATAGCATACATTTGTATATACATGTATATGTAAATTTCTAGATAGCTCTGACAAGACACTGTATTACAGTTTTAATATATATATGTAGCATGTATTTGTATATATGTGTGTATGTAAATTTCTAGATAACTCTGACGAGATACTGCTAATTTATGCTAACTGAAAGAAAGACATGGAGAGAGAAATAGGGAAGGAGGCTTTAATTTTAACACATTTTCAATCACAAAACATTATTAGGGATCCAAATGGTTTTCTTATTTGTTTTATTTTAGTTTATTTTAATAGACATCATTTCAGTTCTCAGTTATTGTCTTAAATGTCAGATATATCAAAGTGAATGAATAGGACCTTAGTTCTTACAGAATTTATTATATAAATGAGGGAGAAATGCTATAGTATTCCATTAGTTGCAGATATCGATAATGATACAGAAGACTGTGGCAATGTTTTCAAAGAATGTTTCTAATGTGTTCATCTAGTATCTTTGGAAATAATCTTAGGAAGTTTCCATATCCCATTTCTCTTTCATCTTCAGTATTTATTAAATATAAAAATTGATATATTGGTGGCCAGAATGTACTAACAGAAAACAGAGAGGCTAGTACATATGTAATGATACATAGAAGTAAACAGGCTGTAAGAGCCAATGACTGCATGTGAAGTGGGAGGCTGAGAGAAGTTAATCACAGCCTAAGGGAGAGGAATGATGTGTTTTCCCTACCTCGTGTCTTCCTTTTTGTATTGTTTGATTCTCCTATTAATATCACAAAATATGGCATTAAATTTCATGAAGAACCAATAGAGAATAACCAATAAAATGACTTGAATTTTTAATCTTTTTTTTTAATTCAAAAGCATCACTAACCATCTGGTTAACATTCTTTCAAAAGAATAGCAACTGCTGAAGCACCATTGAATCCAATGTACACGTTCTTTTGATGTGTGCTATATTCAAGATTAATTCTGAAGAGTAGTCCTGCTTAACTAGAAAAAGAGCACTTATCTTTTGGAATAGCCCGGGTTACATTGTAGTACTGAATTGAGAATCTTGGTTTTCATGGGATTGTTTCTTGTTTTTATCTGGGCCCAGTTCTGGTGCCCACAAATTTGATTCTATACCACCTCTCCCTGGAGAACCAGCATGGTGAAAATGAAAGAAGAAAAAAGAGGGCATGGAGAAACATGTGCTCATATTTAGCATTTCTGTTTGGAGGACACATATGTATTATCACACTGGATTGCCACAGTTCCACACACAGTGTCAAGAAAAAAAATAGAATTGTCTTTCAGAGAACGGTAGTGAATAATAGAAAACTACAGTGCATTACAATGGAGATATTCATATAATGTCTAAGTGACCAGATCCTTCATTATTTCTCTTGTACCATTTCCTGTTGCTTTCCTCCTTGTTCACACTACCCCTGCCACCTTAGGAACTTCATGCTTCTTTCTCTAAATTTCATGTTCTCCCAGATACTTACATGGTTCCTTTAAGTCTTTACTCCATTGTCACTTTCTCCATGAGATCTTTGCTGACTACACTGAAGAAAGTCAATCACTTTGATACTTCTTATTGTCTTCTTTTATTTTTCTATATAGTCTAACATATATATATATATACACATAATATACATATATACATTGGATTGTTAACTGTATGAAAACAAGTGTTTTATTCTCCTCTGAACCAACATAGTTTAAATCATTTCTGGAAGCAGATAAACATGCAATCGTTATTTAATGAGTGAATAGATTCATAGATACAAAGGGGGTTTTCAATTCTTTCAGAATAGCTGATCTAATGTCTTTTCCATCCTTGTCCTATTTGATCTCTCTTCAGCTACATTTTGCAGAAAGATGATAGAGAGGGAAAATATCATAAATGTAGATATTTTGATAGTAACATGCATATATAAATTTTGCCACAAGAATAATACATGTTTATACTGAGTTTTTCCTTTGGCCTCAGGAAATTAAATATAATTTAAAAGAATGAAATTAATTATCAGTAATATCTGGATGTAAGTCCTGGCACTATCATTTGCTCACTGTACTATATTAGCAGGATATCTTGTTTATATTCCCTGAGTATTTTATTTTATTAAAAAATGAGGTCACAAAACTATCTTCTTGACCATGAACTCCAAAAACCCTCTAGTTACTCCTGTGTATGTGTGACTTTGAGATCTTGGGATGGGGATCTGCTTATCCCATGTATACTTGGCTAGTGAACTGCCTGTCAGGTTCTGCCAAGAACAAAGAGTAAAGGGATGCTCAAGTCTGGATGGCTAAGGAGGGGCTGGCTTCTTCCTCTCTACTCCTGTGGGATTCCTGAGGTCTGTCGGTTTCTGTGCATCAGGCCTGCAAGTCTTCTTCATTCCACAGCAGCAACATTTGAATCCTCCTTTATTTTCTCTAACACCTGATGAATCATCTTCATGTCACCTTTCCCTGCTATACATGCCTGAACTAGATGTAGTTCCCACCTCTTGAGGGCTGGGTGCCAACCTCCAAAGGATTCCTCCTCTACTCAAAAATACCAGCTACAACCACCTGGCATCATTTCCTCAGCCTCCTGCGGCTCTCCTCCAAGCTTTTGAATTTTAATAACTTCAACCTTTACCCTTTGTTCTTTTGGCCTCAAGGGTTAATAGCTGGAGTATGATGTAGCTCCCTTGGTGAAACCCGTGAGACCCTAGAGTTCTCTTTTTACTCCTTTGAACAGTTAACAACTTTACATGTAGTTAAATCTCAACATTAAATTATCTCTTGTTTTGTATCATCTAACATGATGCTAATTGATGTGCTACCTGTCCTGTCAAAGTCTCAGGGTTATTACGAGGATATGATGAGATCATGTCTAGAAAAAGACTGTGTATAACTCAGGATTGTCTGAAAAATGAAGTGATTAGAGGTACAAATTATTTAAATTCGAATATGATCTTGAGTCAGCCAGGCAGTGTGGGCTTGTGGATATTGGATAGCTTCCCTCAAGTAACATAATTGAATATTAGCTACAGGAGTTAAAAATATTTATGATAGCAAATAATAACCCTACTCCTGAATACATCTGAAGAAATAAACACAAACAGAATATTTCAGACACTGTTCCTGAAGTGTGGGGTGGTGGGGTGGGGAGAAAAGAGGAGTTGAAGTAATACCTTCACAGGAAGAACAGTCGAGGTCCGAAGTGGAGGGCATCTTTTTAGCAGAACATTAATCAGCAACTCGATTTCGAAAGGTAAAAATAGGTCTGAAATTAAATGTCAAGAGCTTCGGGAAGATGAATTATGAGATCAACTATTCCATAATAGTTGATAGTTTCCTTGTCCAGGAAACTAGACAAGGTAACATGGCAGAAAAGATAAAGATAGTGATGGTAGAATTTATTCCCCTCAGGAAAAAAAAAAAGAGAGAAATTGCTGGGGGCATAGGAGAATGGAGAATTTCTACCTAGAGTGGTAAATATTGCATTCGAACTGCCAGGGGGTGAAGTATTCTGAAGACTGGGGTAGAAGACTTCCCTCAAGGCTCTTTCATGAAGCGGATAGAGGAAGATTCAGTTCCCTCTACATGGATTTGCACCGGGGGTTTTGTGAGATGACAGCTGGATTTTCTTAGAGTAAATGACCAAAGGGAATTAAAGTCCTAGGATGGAAATACAGTATATTTGACAGCCTAACAGTGCAAGTAAGATTCACCAAAAAGGTAGCTACTTGGGAGTGTTCTTAGAGGCTGACTACCACCAAAGCTATCATGTTGTTGACTTCAATGAAGAATAATTTAAATTGAGCCCCTTTAAGGTAGAAAATGTGGGGGCTTTGCAAGAGCCAAAATAAAGTTAGAAAGAAAAAAGTATCTATGTTCAGATGGAAGTCACTAAGGGGAAATTTCAGAATATTTAAATGCCAATCAGAAACAGTTATAATTCTGTGATAGAATTTTTTTCCATGAACCTAAATCAAACTTGGTGACATGGAATATGATATTATTTCACCAAGAAGAACAAGTGTTAATATCCCTATGACATTTTGTACTTCACTAAGTTCACAATCAGTTCCAAGAGAAGGCAATAAATTTTCTAGCCTACGGCAAGAATCAAGGTTGGATAAAGGTAAATTGGTGACCTTAGTTTTTATATGTACTTAGTAGCAAATCTAAACACATAAGAACAGGCAAAACAGAATTTGGGGAAAAAAACTATCCTATGTTAATCATCATTCTGATCGGTCCTTTAGATCTTGTGATGCGGTGATACATATCTTTGAGGATTATTATAAATATAAAATAGTTAATAGAATACCTCAAACTGTTCCTCCTTTTCCCCCTTCTACTGGAAAATAACAGAGGAGAAAAGAGAAAGGAAAGAGTGATCCCAGAGATAGATATGGATTCAGATTTTTCTTAACGAAACTTTAAAAAAGGAAATAGGCATGTCATCACTTTCATAGGTTTGCCTCTGCTTAATTTTGCATGCGAAGAGGGATGACTCTAGATAGACAGGTCTTAAACTGAGAAGGAAATTTTTCATACCAGAAGTTGGAAATGAGAGCCTTCATAGTCTCTTGCCTGCCTTGTTCCATGAAGGGAAACCTGAGGAGTCTGTCCTACCAGAATCAGGAATACTTGTCATGGAAAGCATGTTTTCTCACCTAAAAGAAATACAAGCGAGACTTAGAGGAAGTCCTTGTAAAAAGTCACAGATGACAAACAGCAAGTGGTTGAGGACACTTCCTTAGGTCATGGGCCTTTCCAGGTCATAAGACTCAGATTGCTAGCCATGACCTCTGAGGGATGAGGACTAACTAAGTTAACCAGTCAAGGATTTCATATTCTGTTGGTCTTGTTTACTACCAATGGGACCCTAAGTACACTGGGTCTTATATAGTACTCTTGTGCTTAGTTGGAAAATACTTCTAGCTATTTAAGTAATATTCTCCCTTATCAGTAGTCAAAAATATCAGGAAACATTAAACAACATAGTTTAGTTTAGAATTTGGATTTAAAAATATGTGAAGTGAAGTCAAGACAAGAGAGACAAAGGAATTATGGATTCCTGTTCTATGTAGAAGCTAGATTTAGTTTACAAACTCAGAAGTAAATATGTTGGTTGGCATGCAAGTGTATGTAAATGTATTAACTGAAAATTGGTAGGTTCAAAGGAGATCTCAGATAGTACAATGCTTTAGAATGCCAAAATCAAAGTTCAGCAAAATAAAACTCCAGGAAGCTGGTACTAAAAGGGGTAGTGGAGTAGCATCGTGGAAAGGAGCAGAGAAATGAAGAGGAGAAAAGGGGAAGAATGGAGTCAAGAATCCAATGCATATCCTACAAAATTAAGAAGAGTGAGGGAAGGGGTGGGGAGGGATGGTTGAGACCACTGAAAAGGGTGACATTGATCAAGACATATTATATCATAAAATGCTTTGTTAAATGGCAATTATTTTGTACAACTACTTAATGATAATAGTTAAAAAAATTAAATACTCCAAATCTATTAAAAATAAAATATAAAGCAAGTGGCACAGTAAATGCTTGGAAGTTGTCTACAGTTCCCTCCTAAAGCTATAGAGAATCATTATTATTAAAAATAAAATTGTTATTATTGCTATGAATTGTTGTCTTCTGCCATTAGGGCATAAAATTGGGATGATCATACTTTTTATTTTAAAAAATCATGAGTAATTATCAAACTGTTTTTAAGGTCACTTTTGTTTTATTCTCTTTTTTTTTTGTCGGTCATGGGGCTTGAACTCTGGGCCTTGGCGCTGTCCCTCAGCTCTTCAAGGCAAGCGCTCTATCACTTGTGCCACAATGCCATTTCCAGTTTTCTGGTGCTTTATTAGAGATAAGAGTCTCATGGACTTTCTTGCCCAGGCTGGCTTTGAACAATGATCCTCAGATCTCAGCCTCCTTAGTAGCTAAGATTCCAGGTGTGAGCCACCAGCACCTGGCCCTTTTATTCTCTTTTATTTAAAATAATTCCAGTAAATAATATATTACATATTATTTTCATTTATTTTATACTCTAGACATTGTGTTTATAATAATCTTTGTAATAATTTTGTATAAAGAAAATATAAATAAAGGGGCTGGGAAGGTGGCTCAGTGGTAGAGCGCTTGCCTGCATGAGGCCCTGTGTTCGATTCCTCAGCACCACATAAGCAAAAAGAAAAAAGCCGGAAGTGGCGCTGTGGCTCAAGTGTTAGAGCACTAGCCTTGAGTTGAAGAGCTGAGGGACAGCACCCAGGCCCAGAGTTCAAGCCCTATGACTGGATCCCCCCCCAAAAAAGAAAAGGAAATTTAAAAATATAAAATATAAAAATATGAATAAATATAAATAAATTCTTCGAACTCCTACGTTTACATCAACGATCAACTTTTCAAACCAGTCTCTCAATTCCATTGACATCTCTGTTTATACATGACAACTGAGGCTTGCAATTACTCAGGCTGAACTGGGCTTTCAAAAAGAGTCTGCATGTGTCAGATGATAGAAGATGTTTTTGTTTATGTTTTTGACTGGTACTAGGATTTGAACATGGGACCTCAATCTTGCCTGACTGGTACTCTGCCAGTTGAGCCAAACCTCTAAAGTAGTCTTTTTGCTGGTTGATTAACAATGGACTTTTGGATATTTCTTTCTGGGCTGGATTTGAACTATGTATGGTTCAGGTCTTAGCCTCTGAATAGCTATGATTATAGGCATGAGTCACGATGCTTGATTAGCATAAGTACAGGTCAGTCTAGTACTCTCTATAGGTGATGCTGGGCCTTAGTCTCAAATCCCTTTGATAAGCAGCAGTAACCTGAAGTTTGTTTTCATTATAAATCACCTCAGTTTCCTGACATCTGTCTAAAGTAGTTGGTCAAGGAACCTTTTGATGAATAAATACAGTCAAATTGGTTGTCAGTGTATTCTGCCTGAGTAGTTACAGCAAAACACCAACAAAAAAAGGAAAAAGAAAATAATAATAAATTTTAGTGACAAAGAAATAAATACAGTGGTAGTTACTTTGCTTTCCTAGATGTCAGAATCTTGTGCAACTTAAGGGGGCTCCTATTATTTCAAAAATGTCCAACAGTAATTAAAAGAGCAGGCATAGAAATAAACAACCATAATAAGATAAATCTAATAGTGTATCAGCTTATATACATTTAATCACAAGATCCAAAAAGAAAAAAATATATTCTTGTTGCCTAACTACTTTTTAACTGAAAATTTGGGCAACATTCTCCTGTGCCTTGTCTTTATTAATATCAATACCTATAGAAGGAATAGAAAGTATTTTTCTAAGTCTAGACACATAGGAGCATTGTGCATAGATTTGATCCATTTTTAGTAATGACACTGTTTGTTGCCTACAAACAAAAGAATACTTTGATTCCTATAAAAATGTATTTCTTTATTATTCTTCATTCTTTATCATTATTATTATGTTTTATTATTTATTAGTGTATATTCTTTATTATTATATGTTCTTCCATAGAAATTGTATTTGGGGGTAGGAAAAACTTACATTCTAACTAAACATGAAAGGTGAATCTTCTACTGAAAATTTTACATATTGAGTGATTAGAAAAATTTCTCATGGAATGGGTTCTGTTTGAACATTTAGTCTATGTTTTTCTTCCACATACATTAGGATGCTGAAGGCAGTAGATATTTTCTTTTTCCTTAAGATCTCTGGTCCTAATTCACTATCTCACAATATTTTCAGCCTTCAGAGTATTCCTGAAGTCATTTTTAACCCCCAAAAAGCAATAAAAATGTAGCTATCCATGGTCATAGTATCAAACTACATATATCTCACTTTCTTGAAACAAAATTGGATGTATTTGGCATGATTTCTTCTTAGGAGGATCTTCAAAAAGCCTTCAGCCTAGTGCTCTACACGTGGCTAGAAGTCAATCAGAAGACAGTGGAATTAAGCTTACTTAATCACTTACTTGCCTTGGCTTAAATGTGTCCTCTCCAAAACTCGTGTTTAAGAGTGTGATAGTTTTAAGAGACAGCTATTAAGAGGAGACTGAGGCCCAAGGGCTTTTCCATTGTGTATGTGATTTATTCCTTTATAAAACAGGATGCCACTCCTCCATCTTCCCTCCATGGGAAGACACAGTATTCTTCTCAGAGGATTGGGCCCTCAGCAGACAGTTGAATTTAAAGACTCCTTGCTTTGACTTCCAGCCATTAGATTTGAGAGAAATAGATCTCGATTCTGTACAAATTACCTAATCTGTGAGACTGTGTAGCTACAATAAAAAATTCACTTAGAGTATGGTGGATTGTATTACTTGGTTTTCATACCTGTATAGCCTTCTTTGTATCCATATGCCACAAGCTAGCTGTCTGGTTATTACAGATATTATTTTGAGCTTTTTTTTGGCTTGAACTCAGCCTGAGCACTTTCCTTGAGCTTTTTTTTTTTGCTCAAGATTAATGCTGTACCATTTGAGCCATAATTCTACTTCTGGATTTTTGTGATTAATCAGAAATAAGAGTTTCATGGACTTTTCTGTCCAGGATGGCTTTGAACCATGATCCTCAGATCTAAGTCTCTCAGATCTAAGTCTGCTTATAGGTTATGGATATTTTTAGGATGGGAGAATCTTTACAAGAAGTATCTCAATGAAATAGGGCAGGAAAGCTAAGTGCATTTGTAAAAGAGGGAAAGGTTATGACTCAGATGAAAACAAGTGTATAATTCTAAAACTCAGAAGAATAGTTTGCTGTTATAGATTTCTGTGTCCTTTGTCTTGTCTGTAAGTTTATCTGATTTGAGGTGGGTAGGGGAAGCACAGAGGGTAAGACAAAGGGTGAAAAATTCCACAGTGATACCAGACACTAAGTTGGTGAGGTTGGTGGTTGCGAGGGGAAAACGGGAGAAAATGAGGGAGGGGTGACATGGTTCAAAATGAAATTTGCTCATTCCCAGACATGTAACTGTAACACTTCAGTATATCACCTTTACAATTACAAAATAGAAAGCAGGAAACAAGGGAAGAAAGACAAGGAGGAAGAGGAGGAGGAGGAGGAGGAGGAGGAGGAGGAGGAATAGAAGGAGGAAGAAGAAATGATTGATATTTCTATAGCTCTTAAGAAATAACCTTTTCATTTTTGTTTGCAGTCACCTAAAAAAAAGTATGGGCCTGAGCATTTGGGGGCTCAAGCATATAGTATCAGCATTTGATAGGCTGAAGCAGGAGGATTGAGTACAAAGCTGTCTTTAGCTAAATAGTAAGACCCTGTCTAAACTGTATGTGTATGTATGTGTGTGTGTGACAAAAAATTTACATTTAATTATATGTAGGAAAATATTACTCTGATTAAATATTAAAGGTGGTATATTTTAATTGTGTAAGTCCCTAAATATATTTGAAAGAAAAACAATAATTTGTAGAAAATCATATTTTATTTAAATTATAGTCTTCGTATTTTCTCTGAATTTTCTTAATGGGTTTATTTTGTTTGGAGAAATCATAAAAAAATTCTCATAGGGAATTTTCCATTACTATTATGTTTTTAATTCAATAAAATTTCAACACTAAAACACATTACAGATTTCATAACTATTTTCTTCATTCCCTTTGTAAGAGCTCTACCAGTTGTCCATCAACACTATCATAACCAAATAAATGTTGCCAGAATGCTGATACTATCTATTTCCCATTTTTCTTGTCTTTTCTTTAAAATGTTTACAGTACTCAAAAATTTCACTGCATCAATTATCTCACTAGACATTGTCAAAGGGAAAGATGATCTGTTAAACACACATTTTTCTCTCCCTAAGGGCAATTCCAAGAAATCTCCTTAAAAACAGAACCTGAGCACATTGTGAATACAGGTTGAGAGAAAACATGCTTTTTTACAGCTCTAGTTTTCTAAAATTTAGAGATGGAAAAACCAAGTCAAGTTTTTGCAACAAATGGTGAATCATCAACAATTAGGTTATTTTGTTTCACAAAATGAAAATTCATATACATTTATCACGGATGTACAAGTATCCGTGTTGTGAATTATGTGTTGAGTTGAAGCCAGGATTCTGGGAATCATTGTCCTCTTTTATGCAGGAAGTTGTACTCCTGTGTGTTCATCATATAGATTTCTACAGAGCAGAAATAAGAAGATTCAGAACACAGGCTTTAGGAGATGTACATAGGTGATTCAGTTAATTTTTGTTTCGTGCAGGATCAATAGAAGAAAAATCACCTTCTAGAAAACTGCTAAAATTCATATTCTTTATTTCCTTTTTTTAAAAGCACATCTAGATTAATAAGAAGGTCAAAAGCAAAAGGCTTTCATTAACTCTGCAGGTTGAATTGTCCTGGACTTTGAAAATGTGTTTTACATAAAGGAGTCATTATGAATGAGCATATTGAATTTGCAAGTTATTTGACTGTTTTGGTACTTATGCCTGAATGTTTTCCAACTCTCTAGTACACATTAAAATATCTTACAGTTGTCTTCAGAGTAAAGGAAACCAGACAAGAAACTATCTTGTAATGAGAGCCCCACTCTCTATATAACATTCATGTAGCTGTCAAAACAGAAAAAGGCTGTCTGACAAATGTCTAAATATCAGTGCTCATGTTGCTTCATTGTCTGATGTTTGTGCTTTGCATTTACACTTAAACATATTTATGGCTCATATATAGGTTTCTCATTTTAATTTTAAATAACGTATACACTATTTTTGCAGTTATGAAAAGTCACATTTTATGTGGTAAATATAAATTAATTCCTGTTAGTGATATGGAGTTTTATATGCTAAGGAGACAGAAAAATATTTTAAACATTTTATATTTTTTGGCTCACAGCCTTTGGTAAGACTTTATAAAACCATAAATACTTTAAAACATGTTATCTCATTTTTAGAACATTATGACAAGTAGGACCTTCAAAAGTCTGGTTTTCTCTATTCCAAATGCAGCTAAATATTGTGCTTTTCATCTGCAAACTTCATTTAAAGTAGATTGGAGCTTATAAGGCATCTAGTATATTTAAGTGCATTCAAATTCTGCCCATATGCAAACTCAGAGAAATATGTGTAAGCAATAACTCATACAGCCTACCTTTTCTATGATCCCTATGCTTCCTAGGTACCTAATGCTGTATTACTATATTAATTTTTTGAAGGGACACTTATATATTCATCAATTCTTTCTAATATAAGACCTTCAAAATTCTTTATGTCATTTTGATTAATATAGAAATTTCTGGGAAACTATAGTGTTCCTACATGCCTTCTTTCCTCCTTTCTTTTTCTCCTTTATTCCTCCCTCACATCTCTACTCCTTCCCTTTGTTCCTTCCTTCCTCTGTTCTAAATTCAGAGAAGTTTGGGATCTTGTGAGGGCTACAAGTATAGATTGTAGGCAGAAAGGTGTTAGGGAAGACTATGTTGAAAGTATTCAACATGAAGGAATTCATTTTTGAGGTCATGTCCTGTTCTGAACAAAATAGAAATGCAAAGACGATAGAGTCCAAAACACAGTTTATCAGACTTTGGAGCTGGAGTAAAATACTGAATATTGTACACAAAGTTTTCTGATCTTTAGGCTAGCAGTACCCAGAAAAGAATCTATTGTAAAATGGTCCTAGACAGGGTTTATAGAATAAACAAAATAAAAACCTATACCACAGCTTTGGTTTCAGGTCTGTATAACACAATCAAATTCTTGTGCTTTTTAAAGATCCTAACTTTATTTTGGCATTTCTATAAATGGCAGCTACTCTGGGCCTAGGGGAATCTTGACATTCTAAATAATCCTCCTGATGTCCCTCCATAGTTATTGTCTGTCAGAAACCTAATCAAGTGCCTCTGAAGGTTTGAGGTATCTCTTCTGAAAAGTTTGATGATGTAACTTATATATTTAATTGTGTCTTCGCTTATTACTTAATGCATGAATTGAAGCAATATTTATTTCACTTATACATTAGATGTCAGGATAAAGTGTTCAATATGAATGGCCAAAGAATGAGCACAAAGAACAAATGACATGTATTTATAACATTGAGTCCTAACATTTAATGAAAAGTTCTTACTTAACAGATTTTTTTAAACTGTAAGTAAGGCTACAAGCTTTTGAGGTGGCGTATTGCAGAATAATTTATTCACAGATATTTAATATTACTTTATCAATTATCATACTACATACATCAAAAGTTATTCTGACAATAAATAGCTCAACAAATAGCTGTAGTAGAGGGATCTTTTGTAGTTAAATCAAATGTAATTATCATGGATTTATGTTTGCATTTCGGAAACTTTGTCAAGATTAAAGATGATATATTGACTTTAAAAAATTGCATTTAAACAAATATATGGAAATAGTTTTTTTGGCTATATGTACAAATAAAGACTGTCATAAAATCTGACATTATAGAGCTTATATCGAAGTGTCTTTAAAAAATGTCCAATGATATAATTTCATGGAGAAGATAAGTCACAATCAAACAAAATAAACACCAGGAAATGGATGGTTGAAAGGTGAGGGTGAGGTGAGAGGATTGGTGTAGATGAATGGAGAGAAGTAGAGGGGAAGAATAGAATCAGAAAATCCAATGCATATCCCACAAATTTTAAAATAAATGAGGGAAAGGGTAGGGGTGGAAGATGGGAGAGACTGATGAAAAAGTGACATTGATCAAGATGCATTGTATTTATAAACTGCTTTGCTGCATGGCAACTCTTTTATACAAATACTTAAAGATAATTAAAATATATTTTTAAAAATTCAAACTCACTTGTGAACTAAAATAAAGCTTTTCATAATATTGAATTTTAGTGTAGTTTACTTATCAAACGATGCAATTCTTTAAGAAAAAGAAAGCTATTCTAAATACCAAAACCAGATAAAATGATGCAATTATACCTTTGACCAGACTGTTTCAAATCAATTTTTTTTTTACAAGTCTGCTTTCTTCACTGATTTTCTCCACAGGACTTTCTCCACTGTTTATCCTTAGCTTTCAAGATCTAGCACAAATGTTATTTCTGACCACAGTAGTCTGAGCAATGTGAGTTCTTTCAAAGTTTTGGCCTTTTAGTTTTGAGACAGATCTGTGCATGTGCCCTAATTGCTTGAGAAGTTTATCAATTTATCATTATTCTTTTTTTTTACATATATTTTTAAGGTTTCAATGGATATATCTCTTCAAAATTCAAGTATGGGAAGTTAAACTCCAGGGTGACTACGTTAAGAGGTGAGGTCTTTAGAGAAATGTTTAATTCATGAAGGGGTGTGTCCCCATGAGTGTGATCAATACCCATAGATAACAGGCTTTGAGAGCCACCTGGCCTTGTACCCTCCCTTGTTATTGCCACGAGGGTGCGGCGTTTGTCTTTTCTGGAAGAAGTAATATGGCACCATCTTGGAAGCAGAATGAGTCCTCACTAGATACCAAAACTGCAGGACGCTTGATCCTGGAATTCCTAACATCCAGGACTTGTAAGATATTAAATTTTATCCTTTACAAATTACTTGGCCCAGGTATTTTGTTGTAGCTGCACAAGTAGAGTTAAACAGATATGATTAAAAAAACAACAACAACAACTTGTGATGACAGGCACATGAAGACATAGGAGGTCTATAGCTTAAAAATGAGTTTTTTAACTTCATCATCAAGAAAGAGCCTTCTTGAAAAAAAGTTTTTTCTAATTTGAATATGTTATATAACAAAAAGAAAATGCTACTCTGGGGTTCTCTAAGTATTTCACTGAAATTTTGTATGTGTGGGCTCATGAACACGTGCATGGATTTAATCCCATTGTCTTCAGTTTTCTGTATTAACAGATGTATTTTGTTAGAACTCTTTGTGCTATAAAATGATGAGCTGGAGTTTCTTTCTAATCATTTGAGCAGCATTGTCTGTAAAAGAAGGAGTAAGCATTTTCTATACATTGTGGTTACTAACATCAACCAATTTGTTTAAAAAATGTTTCTTTCTTATAATTCATTTGATTTTTTCCCCTTATTGTGTTTTAAGAAATTGGTTGGATCTACTTCTTTCCTTATTTTTCTTCCTGTACAACTTTGGAATTTATAGAATGGAATGTGTGAATTCTACATGTATATTTTACCATATATACCACATAGAGTAGACACACTCACATTTACTAATGCAGTATTCTTTTTCAGATTCCCAGTGTATGCTTGAAACTGCAGAGTAGAGGAGACTAGTGCCTGTCCATGAGGGCTATATGACACACATGATAAAGTTGAACATTGGAATTTGACACAGGAAGAAAGTAACAGGTAAATAAACCAATAGTGTTGTAACAGTATAACGTAATCAACGTTTTTTAAACTTATGAGTTATTTATTTTGGAGGGAGATATCCCATTGAATATCTACCAGCAGAAGTTGACTATACATAGATGATTCCATTAAAAGCAAAACCATAAACCAGAGACAACTCATAGATTAGTTAAGAAAACAACTCTACTTAGTATTTCTTAATTTCACCTGCATTGTACAACTCACTAGAAGTTTAACTTTACCATCCCCAACCCTTAGCAGCTGAATTTAGCACATTGCACTTGATAGACTGGCGCTTTGCCCTTGTGCTATGCAATGAGCCCTGCTTTTCTGTGGGTTATTTTTAGGAGAGGTTCCCACCTGAGATGCCATCCATCTACTTCCAGCCTCCCACAGCTGCTGGGACGACAGGCAAACAGCCCACATACAGCTATTGAGAAGGAGCCTCGCAGATTTTTCTGGTTAGGCTTGCCTCAAACCATGGTCCTTCATTTTCATCTTCTCAAATAGCTAGAATTACAGATGGCAGCCACCTCTGCCTAGCTAATTTTCGGCTTTCTGACTTCTGCATTACTGTAGTTTGGATCTGAAATGTTCCTATGGCGGTAAAGGATTAGTCCTCTAGTCTGTAGTACCATGGGGAGCTGATGGAGCTTTGAAATTGTGAATCAGTTTTTCAGAGACCTGCTTTCAAAAGTGTCATGCCGAAAGTGTCACCAAAGCCACTTCTTCCTTCTTTTTCCATTCTCAAACTATGAACCAAAAAAGATTATTTTCTTATTAGTAAGTTGACTATCTCAAGTGTCTTCTGGAGTATTGAAGTACTAGTTAATGGCTATGTGAATATTTTGTTGTATTTCTGAGATACAGTGCTTTTAAATATTTGCTCCTATTCCTGTTTAAATGGTCTGCTATGTAGCCACAATTCCCAAAGTTTGTTTCAAGCAACTTAATTATTTATGATCTAGTGTTATTATTTCTTTTTCTGGAAAAATTACTAAAACCATAGCACATCTAATTGCTAGTAAAGATATATATTGAGTACGCAAGAGGGCCAGTGTGACAATGGGATTCAGAGATGGGGAAGATATGAACGCTTACTGAAGAAAGTGTCTATAAAATATATATTTTCCTGCTTTCTTTCCAGATAAATTGGTAAAAGTATTTATAGCTCTTCTAATATCTGTCATAATGTATTGTTTATAAGAGCTGCTTCTGACTGGGTATGGGTAGAAATGAAGTGAATGGAGAGGTACGTGGCCATAATTGAATGGGCTAGACCTTCCTTATGAGGGACATAATAATACATGATATCTGAGACAGATGGAGATGATAGACTACACCCTCAAGTGTTCTACAGTTCCAGCCAAGTTTTTATCTCAGAATGAATAATTCCAGGATGAGCATAGCATCCTGCGTGGTCTCACTGCAGGTTGCTGGAGAAAGTCCTTGTGCCATCTCTTCAAAGTGGCTCTAATGAATTTCCTGCAAAGGCTCCTCCACTGCATCACTGCCAGATGGGAAGTTCAATTGTGGCTCCTCTCCAGATTGAGCCAGGCCATGCTTCCTTTGAGAGCTATGCAGTTTAGGCTAGTTGGTTAATTAACAAGCATTTAATAAACACCCACTGTGTGTGTGGAGCACTCTATATATGCAATTCTTCTCTGTACCTATGTGATACCTACTCACACATTTGAACTTGGCGCAAATCTGTGCTTCTTTGCTTACACTACTGATTCTTATGATGTTGATCATCTGAGCCACACTTTTGGCACTTTAATATCTTGTAGTTATTTATTCTCTTATTGATGTCTGTTTTCTTTCCCAGCACAGCTATAAACACAGACATTCCTTGTTCTACTACTATTATTACACTTTTTGATCACATAGTGTTTATTTGTTTTTTGTTAATACACATTTCCAAAAATATGTTGGCAAGAGAACAAGACCCTAAGAAATTCTAGGCAAAGTGGTGGATAGTGATTGACTTGATCAAATAAGTTTATAAATGTTGTCCATTTTTTCCTTCCTCTCTCTCTCTCTCTCTCTCTCTCTCTCT